>NW_018405156.1:13794-78796 GCF_002113885.1 Mizuhopecten yessoensis
ACACACTGTGGACCATTGTTTATAATTATATGTATGTCACACACTGTGGACCATTGTTTATACTTAGAGGTTTGTTATACACGGTGGACCATTGTTTATAATTATATGTATGCCACACACAGTGGACCATTGTTTATGATTATATGTATGCCACACACTGTGGACCATTGTTTATAATTATATGAATGTCACACACTGTGGACCATTGTTTATAATTATATGTATGTCATTCACTGTGGACCATTGTTTATAATTATATGTATGTCACACACAGTGGACCATTGTTTATAATTATATGTATGTCACACACAGTGGACCATTGTTTATAATTATATGTATGTCACACACTGTGGACCATTGTTTATAATTATAGGTTTGTTACACACTGTGGACCATTGTTTTTAATTATATGTATGTCACACACTGTGGACCATTTTTTATAATTATAGGTTTGTTACACACTGTGGACCATTGTTTATAATTATATGTATGTCACACACAGTGGACCATTGTTTATAATTATGGGTTTGTTACACACTGTGGACCATTGTTTTTAATTATATGTATGTCACACACTGTGGACCATTGTTTATAATTATATGTATGTCACATACTGTGGACCATTGTTTATACTTAGAGGTTTGTTATACACGGTGGACCATTGTTTATTATTATTTGTATGTCACACACAGTGGACCATTGTTTATAATTATATGTATGTCACATACTGTGGACCATTGTTTATACTTAGAGGTTTGTTATACACGGTGGACCATTGTTTATTATTATTTGTATGTCACACACAGTGGACCATTGTTTATAATTATATGTATGTCACTCACTGTGGACCATTGTTTATAATTATATGTATGTCACTCACTGTGGACCATTGTTTATAATTATATGTATGTCACATACTGTGGACCATTGTTTATACTTAGAAGTTTGTTATACACGGTGGACCATTGTTTATTATTATTTGTATGTCACACACAGTGGACCATTGTTTATAATTATATGTATGTCACACACTGTGGGCCATTGTCTATAAGTATATGTATGTCACACACTGTGGACCATTGTCTATAATTATATGTAGGTCACCCACTGTGGACTATTGCTTATAAGTATATGAAGGTATGTGTTTGTTGCACACTGTGGACCATTGTTTATAATTATATTATGTCACATACTGTGGACCATTGTTTATAATTATATATATGTCACACACTTTGGACAATTGTTTATAATTATATTATGGCACACACTGTGGACCATTGTTTATAATTATATTATGTCACATACTGTGGACCATTGTTTATAAATTGTTTATAATTATATGTATGTCACTCACTGTGGACATTGTATGTATGTCACACACAGTGGACCATTGTTTATAATTAGAGGTTTATTTACACGGTTGACCATTGTTTATAATTATATGTATGTCATTCACTGTGGACCATTGTTTATAATTATAGGTTTGTTACACACGGTGGACCATTGTTTATAAGTATATGTATAACACACTGTGGACCATTGTTTATAATTATAGGTTTGTTACACACTTTGGACCATTGTTTATAATTATATTATGTCACATACTGTGGACCATTGTTTATAATTATATGTATGTCACTTACTGTCGACCATTGTTTATAATTATATTATGGCACACACTGTGGACCATTGTTTATAATTATATATATGTCACACACTTTGGACAATTGTTTATAATTATATTATGGCACACACTGTGGACCATTGTTTAGAAGAATATGTATAACACACAGTGGACCATTGTTTATAATTTTATGTTTGTTCCACACAGTGGACCATTGTTTATAATTATATGTATGTCACACACTGTGGACCATTGTTTATAAGTATATGTATAACACACAGTGGACCATTGTTTATAATTAGAGGTTTATTTACACGGTGGACCATTGTTTATAATTATATGTATGTCACACACTGTGGACCATTGTTTATAATAATATGTACGTCACTCACTGTGAACCATTGTTTATAATTATATGTGTTACACACTGTGTACCATTGTTTATAATTTTATGTTTGTTACACACAGTGGACCATTGTTTATAATTATAGGTTTGTTACACACTGTGGACCATTGTTTATAATTATATGTATGTCACACACTGTGGACCATTGTTTATAATTATATGTATGTCACTCACTGTGGACCATTGTTTATAATTATATGTATGTCACTTACTGTCGACCATTGTTTATAATTATATGAGTGTCACACACTGTGGACCATTGTTTATAATTATATGTATGTCACTCACTGTGGACCATTGTTTATAATTATATGTATGTCACACACAGTGGACCATTGTTTATAATTATATGTATGTCACACACTGTGGACAATTGTTTATAATTATATGTATGTCACATACTGTGGACCATTGTTTATACTTAGAGGTTTGTTATACACGGTGGACCATTGTTTATAATTATATGTATGTCACACACAGTGGACCATTGTTTATAATTATATGTATGCCACACACTGTGGACCATTGTTTATAATTATATGTTTGTCACACACTGTGGGCCATTGTCTATAATTATATGTATGTCACACACTGTGGACTGTTGCTTATAAGTATATGAAGGTATATGTTTGTTGCACACTGTGGACCATTGTTTATAATTATATGTTTGTCACACACTGTGGGCCATTGTCTATAATTATATGTATGTCACACACTGTGGACTTTTGTTTATAATTATATGTATGTCACACACTGTCCATTGTTTATAATTATATGTATGTCACACACAGTGGACCATTGTTTATAATTATAGGTTTGTTACACACGGTGGACCATTGTGTATAAGTATATATATGTCACACACTGTGGACCATTGTTTATAATTAGAGGTTTGTTATACACGGTGGACCATTGTTTATAATTATATGTTTGTTACACACTGTGGACCATTGTTCATAATTATATGTTTGTTACACACAGTGGAACATTGTTTATAATTATATGTATGCCACACACTGTGGACCATTGTTTATAAGTATGATTTGTTACACACAGTGGAACCTTGTTTATAATTTTAATGTATGTCACACAATGTGGACCATTGTTTATAAGTATATGTTTGTTACACACTGTGGACCATTGTTTATAATTATATGTTTGTTACACACAGTGGAACATTGTTTATAATTATATGTTTGTTACACAAAGTGGACCATTGTTTATAATTATATGTATGCCACACACTGTGGACCATTGTTTATAAGTATGTGTTTGTTACACACTGTAGGCCATTGTCTATAGTAATATGTATGTCACACACTGTGGACCATTGTTTATAAGTATATGTTTGTTACACACAGTGGACCGTTGTTTATAATTATATATTTGTTACACACAGTGGAACCTTGTTTATAATTTTATGTTTTTTACACACAGTGGACCGTTTTTTATAATTATATGTTCGTTACACACAGTGGAACCTTGTTTATAATTTTATGTTTGTTACACAAAGTGGTCCACTGTGTGTTACAAACATATAATTATATGTTTATTACACACAGTGGACCACTTTGTGTAACACATATATTCATAAACAATGGTCCACGGTGTGTAACACATATAATTATAAAAAATGGTACACTGTGTGTAACAAATATATAATTATAAACAATGGTCGACAGTAAGTGACATACATATAATTGTAAACAATGGTCCACCGTGTGTGATATACATATAATTATAGACAATGGCCCACAGTGTGTGACATTCATATTACTATGGACAATGGCCTACAGTGTGTAACAAACCTATAATTAGGACCATTGTTTATAGTTATGTGTATGTCACACACTGTGCACCATTGTTTATAAGTATATGTTTGTTACTCACAGTGGACCGTTGTTTATGATTATATGTTTGTTACACCCAGTGGACCGTTGTTTAATTATATGTATGTCTCTCACTGTGGACCATTGTTCATAATTATATTCATGGCACACACTGTGGACCATTGTTTATGAATATATGTGTTACACAAAGTGGACCATTGTTTGTAATTATATGTTTGTTGCACACAGTGGACCATTGTTTGTAATTATATGTTTGTCACACACTGTGTACCATTTTTTATAATTATATGTATGCCACACACTGTGTACCATTTTTTATAATTATATGTGTTTCACACTGTGTACCATAGTTTATTATTATATGTTTGTTATACACAGTGGACCATTGTTTACAATTATATGTATGTCACTCACTGTGGACCATTGTTCATAATTATATTCATGGCACACACTGTGGACCATTGTTGATAGTTATATGTATGTCACACAATGTGGACTATTGCTTATATGTTTGTTACACCCAGTGGACCGTTGTTTATGATTATATGTTTGTTACACCCAGTGGACCGTTGTTTAATTATATGTATGTCACTTACTGTCGACCATTGTTTATAATCATATGTTTGTTACACTCTGTGGACCATTGTTCATAATTATATTCATGGCACACACTGTGGACCATTGTTCATAATTATATTCATGGCACACACTGTGGACCATTGTTCATAATTATATTCATGGCACACACTGTGGACCATTGTTTACAATTATATGTATGTCACTCACTGTGGACCATTGTTTATGAATATACGTGTTACACACAGTGGACCACTTTGTGTAACACATATATTCATAAACAATGGTCCAATGTGTGTAACACATATATTCATAAAATGGTCCACAATGTGTAACAAACATATGATTATAAACAACGGTACACTGTGTGTAACAAATATATAATTATAAACAATAGTCCACAGTGTGTGACATACCTATTACTATAGACAATGGCCTACAGTGTGTAACAAACATATAATTATATGTTTGTTACACACTGTGGACCATTGTTTATAATTATATTCATGTCACACACTGTGGACCATTGTTTATAATTATATGTATGTCACACACTGTGGACCATTGTTTATAGTTATATGTATGTCACACACTGTGGACTATTGCTTATAGGTATATGAATGTCACACACTGTGTACCATTGTTTATTATTATATGTTTGTTACACACTGTGGACTATTGTTTATAATTATATGTTTGTTACACATTGTGGACCATTGTTTATAATTGTATGTTTGTTACACATTGTGGACCATTGTTTATAATTGTATGTTTGTTACACACTGTGGAAATATTTTATAATCATATTGATGCTACCCACTGACTCACTTATAAGAGTTTTATTACTTTGATAAAATAGTAAACTGTGTCTGTATTGTTTTTACTTACACTAAAGTAAAAGGAATCATATTCGGTAAATAACCTTGTGAATAAAATATATTATAATTACGTCAGTATCGCTATTCGCTTCTGTTTCGA
This sequence comes from Mizuhopecten yessoensis, assembly GCF_002113885.1. Taxonomy (NCBI): domain Eukaryota; kingdom Metazoa; phylum Mollusca; class Bivalvia; order Pectinida; family Pectinidae; genus Mizuhopecten; species Mizuhopecten yessoensis. Next base: position 19,229 of record NW_018405156.1, read on the forward strand.
GAAAATGAAGCTCCTTTGTTTTTTTATATCCACCAATCTTCATTAACGCGGATATAATACATGCCCCCTCTTAAGAGAACATCACATTTTTTCTCTCTAATATTCATTTTTTACGTCGGTTTGGTTTAGACAAAAAATTATTAACAATTTTGATTCAAAGTTTTCACTACTGGATGATATTAACAAGAGAAAAATGAATTCTGTAACGTTTCAAAATTAAAAACGCTATTGTTAACCATGTAACGATTATCGTTTGTGTTGGAGAGAAAATACTTACTAGGTATCAGGCATGATGACAGGATATATCCAATAGTGAACGCCGTGTTCTTTGTGATCATGTTCTCTGTGTTATGTGACGAGAATGCTTTTGATGGCTATTTAATACTGTTACCAGGCCACATGACTGTCTGATTGAGTACTCTAGTATTTACGTAAGTAGGAAAACAATAGAAATATGGAGGAGTGTATCTGTAAACAACCACATCCGGGTCCTGTCTGGATTTTTTGACGTGATGTTGATTCAGGAAGTTGTCCATTTGTGACGCTATAAATAGTTTTATAGGGCCCGTGCTCTTTTAGTTGTATTTTATATATGTTTCAGAACACTTTAGATTTGGATTTTTCTGAGTTATTTTTCGTTCAGTACTACTTCATTTAGTCAAAAATCATCTTATCACGTGACGGAGAACAATTGGTTAATACATTGTGTTGTGTTGGTATTTTCTTGCTATATGAATGCCATCCGAATTTGGAAGAGTTATATAGTGACAATGCCATGCAATGGTAAATAAAAATGATTCAATTGCGCGAATTATATTTACTTCATATTCACATCATCTGGTATTATAGCAATATAATACTTTAAAGTTCTGGAAAAAATCCAAAATTTTAATGAGAGAGAAATTCTAACATACAGATACCATTATGTAGGTCAATCCATAAACTACTGTGAAATCAGACATTTTCTTGAGGCCCTAACTTCGTGTCTTCCCGAAAAAGCAGCATTTCGTGGGCACATGAATACGTTGGTAATGAGCAACGACTAAAACGGAGTATCGCTTTATGTCAAGCTTGTCCTTACTTCGTGGACCTATGCATTTGTGGACGAAGATAACCAACGAAATCAACGAAATTAAAAGCATCACAAAAGAGAGTGATTTCACAATATTAGGGACAGTAATGACACAGTTACATAGAAGGTATAATGTCCAATGAAGAAAAACATCTCGACGGAACACCAAATTATATAAGCAGTATAGAAATTATTTTGGTGTTCGGTCCATTATATGGTTATGTCTCTGTACTATACCTATATGTGGAGTTGCTACTGTTATTTTACCTATATGTCTTGATATATCTCGTCATTATTATAAGATATGCGGGGTTTGTTATATTTCGTAATATTGTTTGTTTGTTTGGTTGGTTTTACGTCCGCGGCACTTCCAAGTAGTTCGTTTATCTAGTAGACGAGTCATGGCTTGTTACTGTAATAGGTATATTTTAAAAATATAATTTCATTATTACCTATCTAATGTGTACTTATGTTTTGTCATAAGAAATGCTGATGTATGTACCTTAGACGTTATATATCAGGTTTTCAAACGTGTTTATCTATCTTTACATACTTTTACATAGCATGATTTTTGATAATAAATCTCCATTACATATTCTAGTATTAATTAAGAGGAGTTTGGTTTTTATTTTCTAGTCATGATTAAACCAATTTCTCTGGCTGTACTAACGTAGCTTTAATCATGGGATATATAGCTACTGTCCATCTGTACTCCCCGCAATATCTTAAAGTGTACATCAACATTGTGCACATGGGCCTCCGTATTTTAAACTGTGGTACAGTTCCTCAACCGAATCCTTTACAATCCATTACGACCGTATGATGTAACGGTTTATCTCACTGAGGGCCTGTCCACCACACCATGTCATCAATAATACCGCCATTACATACTTCACTGGTCGGAAACCACACAGCTTATAGAAAACACATATTATGTCACCTACCTTATCACGAATGATGTCAGAACACAAAGATGTACATGTTTCCTACTCTCTTCCTGTGACGTATCCAATGCGTGACAACAACATGTGTAACTACTGCGCATGCGCCTCAATTAGTTCCATTGTCTTCTCACTTTGAGTGACGTGTTGGTTAAGTATTTACGTCATTAAAATATAAATATAGCTTATTTTCGTTATTTCAGTTAACGATCTCGACGCTTACCTGTCCGAGAAACCACGCATATACTTAATAATAAAATTTGCGGGGCGTATTGACTTTACTTACATAATGCGGTCCGGTTTGAGCATCCGTGACACTTCTCCAACCCTTCAGACAATATTCATTTTAAAGTTGCTTGCGACGTGATCATCACGCAGTCTACCAGACTTACTAGCGTGTTCGTATAGATAATAACGATTAAAAAACGAATATAAATAAAGGAAATAAAGTACATTTGTGTGTAATATGGAATTTCGGGAAATGATCGATTTTGACATACTATTTACTAAAATATTCTATAAATGAACTGTTTGATTGATTAAAATATATTCATATTCCCTTTCTCAGAGACAGAATTCCTGAAACATTTGTCACCATTAGACGGAAAAACCATGCCCTGTTTACGCTGGGGACAATTAAAACCTAATACTAAAAGAGGTAAATGTAAAAACAGAGAAATTTGTAAACAACTAATTCAACTCTTGAGAATATGATTTTTTCAAATTTCACCGAAAGGAATACTGTTCAATTGTAGTACAAAAGACATGTTGTCGCTGTTCCCACTTTAAAAAGCGATAATCTTATGTTAATGAAAAGATATAGAAAAGTATTGTTTTATCTGGCACTCGTTGACTATTCGTAACAATTATTTCTTGACGCCTCGTTGTAAAATATTCGTATCTGTATAGTGATTGTTCATTTTTTTTAAATATATTACGTTGTAAGTTTGTCCCTCAGCAATCGACATCTATCATGAAAATCATAGTTTGGGGCCGCGGAGCTAAGTGGTAAAGGGGTCTGACCGTCATCGATGGTTCGAGGCCTACGTAGAGCAGTCGATGGGTTTTTCTGGGCACTCCGGCTTTCTTCCACTACCAAAATCTGGCACGTCCGTAAATAATCAAAGCTTTTAATAGGGCGTTAACCACAAACAAAACAATCGCAATTATTATTATTCTAAACAAGCCTTTAATACCGAATTATCTGTGACATATAAACACCGTCGGTAACGGTGATATTACTATATCCAGAAATACTATTTTACATAAATGAAAAACAAACCTAAATGATCACGATGTATTGTTCTAATTGTTTCCTTTGAAAGATTAAGTTTTTAAATATGAAATAGTTCAGACAGAAATACGTCCGCGTTTTTACCGTTGTCATAGGGAGAGAGTTCATTTACCGGCGAAGTTCCTAATCACTCCCCTGCCAAGGCTGGCGATTACGGTTGCTTTGGTTAAGAACATACTGCCGTCTGATTTTGAAAGACTTCACATGAATTATCTCGTCAAAAATAAGCACAACATTCTGAGCATATCGCTGAAAAAGACAAAAAGTGGCAACAGATCAACGAACGCAGAATGTGATGCTGCCGACGAGATAAACAACCCGACACGGTAAACATCAAGACGAGGTAAACAAACAAGACGAGGTAAACGAACAAGACGAGGTAAACAACCCGACGAGGTAAACAACAAGACAAGGTAAACAACAAGACGAGGTAAACAACAAGACGAGGTAAACAACAAGACAATGTGCACCACAAGACGAGGTAAACAACAAGACGAGGTAAACAACAAGACGAGATAAACAACAAGACGAGGTTAACAACAAGACGAGGTAACCAACAAGACGAGGTAAACAACCCGACGAGGTAAACAACAAGACAAGGTAAACAACAAGACGAGGTAAACAACAAGACGAGGTAAACAACAAGACGAGATTAACAACAAGACGAGGTAACCAACAAGACGAGGTAACCAACAAGACGAGGTAAACAACAAGACAATGTGCACCACAAGACGAGGTAAACAACAAGACGAGATAAACAACAAGACGAGGTAAACAACAAGACGAGGTAAACAACAAGACAAGGTAGAGCTCGGTGATTGTGTCCATGACCCAATGTTTGATGTTGATGTTTCCCTTAAACTTCTAACTGGAAAATTAAAAACTGTCTTTTTGTGTTTTCTTTATATTACAAATAAAGACATAAAATATACATTAATAATGTTTTTGTGTTAGCTACCTTTCTGGCATTATGCTGATGTCTATCTTGAACTATAGTCTGTACATCGATCATCAACGCATATTTCTAAAGAGTAAACATCTGAGTCTATATAAGCAATCCAAAATGACAATACAATGTGAAGGAAATGTGAATATTTAAAAATATCTGCCAATTAAACATATAAGTATACTTTCAAAGAAATAGACAACATGTTTACGTAAAGTTTTGTGTTTATCAAAATTAGCAAACTTAAAAACCTATTAAAAATAAAACAATCAATTCCAAACAAAACAATGACAGATAGCGCGTGATGGATCATGATGACGTAGCACAGCATCAGCCCTGAGATCAGACACGTGTTTATAAAATGTTGACAGGATTTTCAAAACTCTGTCATCTCCTAAACACTTTCTATATTTCTGTAGTTAGAATGGGACAAATAACTACCGATGGTCAGATAGCTCAGTTGGTTGGCTTGTGTCTAGAGTTCTAAGGCCTTTGGTTCAAACCCTTGTCGGTCTGGTATCGTAATAGTTTCCCTCTACAATGCCGTACCAAGACTTAGTGAAAGGGTATATGCGTATAGCGGGATTGCTCCGTCTTATGCAATCACTAGAAACACTTCCAAACATTTCCTGTACCATCTGGCGTCATTTGTTTCAATGGTTCTAAATGTCAAGGTAATGAAAAGTGTGTGTTTAAAGAGTTCCGATACATGTTAAATATAGCTAAAAAGACAAGGCTCCCTTGCAAACCCTTTAAATTTAACGTTACAAATTTACAACCTTAGGCTACAACAGATAGATTACACTTAAACTAGTTAATACGCACAACATGCCAAATCTGAGTACTGCGGCCAGCGTCGGGGATGAAAGTCCACTAGCAGTGTCAACCAACTTGTAGCGTAAAATATTCGTTAGATTTTTGGTTTGTTTTTGTTTTACGTCCTATTAACAGACTTGGTCATTTAAGAACGTGCCAGGTTTTGGTGGTGAAGGAAATCCGGAGTCCCTGGAGGAAAACCACCGACCTACAGCCAGGGCCTAGCGACTGCCCCACGTAGGTCTCGAACCCACGACTCTATGGTGGAGGACTAGTGGTAGCAGAATGTCAGACGCCTTAACCACTTGGCCACCGCGGCCCGTAATATTCGTCAATTTTTTTAAAATGTTATTTATCATATTTGTTAGAAATAGAAAAAAACAGGAAACACGTAAATGGAAATGATGTTTGTAGATAATTGGCCATCGAGAACTAGTTAGCTTCGTTCGTTATGATTTCTAGATGACAACTCTAAGCCTAGACCGATTCCGATGCAGTTGTGCTCTCATGTTAAAATTACATTCATCAGTGATATATTTCTTTCTTGCCATGAAATTATTTCTAAAATTCCTCATAAAAACACTTACTATTTAAGTCAGCAATTTCAATGTTTCTCCAACTTTTTGCACTGACAATATGTTGTTATTGTAAGGATTAAAGGGTCTATTGGGTATATTATATTTTTCAACTATGATGCCCCAGGGTCTGTTGTAATAAAATACGTTTTTGATGTTCTATATAACACATCAAGGTTTCAAGAGAGTTATTTTGCCTTAATACATCTTCTTTGATTTTAAGCATAACTGATGTTTAGCCCCTCATATTCACGTGCAAAATTAAGTTTTATAGGCAATAAATAAAACGACAAATTCTTCGAATTCCATTTATTATGGCGTATACTTTTTTGCTTTTCTTTTCAGTAATTTGTTTTACAAAATTGTCCTTGCTTTGGGAAAATTATGTTTTATGACAATTTTGTTTTTCATATAATTTCAGTTCAACTCAACATGACTATATTTCGCGTCAAAGGATAATTAAGACAAAATCATTTTAACATGAATCTGTGTGATGTACGTTGATCTGGTATAAATATTGATAATCATCATTCATGTCAGTGGTAATTCTAAAATCTAAGGTACATCCATAGGATTTTGCGAAACAACTTCAATCCTTACAATAACGATTTTGAAGAGTTCTTTGCTTGTAGCCTTCCAGACCATTGGTCAGTTTTGAGGGATCTTTTCATCTTACGGATACAGACTTCTCACCCTATTCAAGGTTTTGGGATAATAGGCTTTGCCTCGTTTAGTTAACCTGCCATATTCGCGGGCAATTTTCCTCTTGCGGTTGAGGTTTCGGAGGTACTTGCGCCGCCTGAGTTTCTTCAGCTTTCTCAAAAGCCGGTTTTTTCTCGCAAGCATAACTCGTTTTTTGTATGATTTGTATTTCCTAGCCGACACAGTCCTATTATTTCTAACATTTCGGTTCCTATGAGTTTTCCTGTGGGTGAGACTACGGAGTTGATTTCTAAGCCTTTCCCTCAAAAGATGTTTACCGATACTCTGAGATCCACGCTGAATAACTGGCAGTCCACTATCTCGACCAATTTCTAATTCTCCAACTTGAGGAGGTGGAGGTAAAAACGGTAAGAATTGTCCAGCACCACGGCCGTCAATAGGAAGGAGAATCGGTGCTTGATCGGTTTGTATAAAGGCCGGCCTACCGAGAGACGGGTCTATACCATTGGCACCACTGACCGGCAGCAAATGCTCCAATAGACCGTGAACGGTACTAGACTGTAGTCCGTCGGCTCTCAAGCTGTTCTGATGTGGTGCCAGGGAAGATACGAAGGCATCCTGTAAAGGCAGCGCGTTCGGGCCGAGCCCAGACACATCTACAACGATAAAAAGAACTGACGATTAAGATAGATATAGCAAAATTTCTTGTTTTCTATTACACTTATCTCATGATTTGAGACACTTAAGTATCGATTTTGAAAGGTTCTTTAAATATGTTCAATGTCAAATAATTGATTTAAATCTGAGCTAGGCTTATTTTGCAGCATCAGTAAGCTCTGATATTTCATTTATATGTCTTTTTTGTATAGATAATAACTACGTACGTTAAAGACAATACTGTATTGTGTATTTAGGATGCTATTCGATTTGAAAGGTAATAATTTGTACAATTGCCCGGGCCTGCAATTTCTTATCTTAAATTTGCAAACTGAATATCTGGCTGTAATTTATATATTTATTTTGTTATATGAGTTCATTGTATTATCCAAGTATTATGATTGTATTGTATTATAATGCTGTAAAAACGTATCATTGTATTATATTTTATGTGTAATATATTTAAAATATAAACATACAATCCTTTATTTATTAATTTATGCGCACATTGAGATGGTTATCTTCTTGCTTAATGTATAAAGGTGATTGTAAGCCTTTTTTGTTTAAAAGTTATAAATAATACTATTATCCACATGTTATAAAGCGCTTTAGAGTAATTTTACAAATTATCTAGGGCGCTATATATATAAATATTGTATATACAAAATGTTTTGTTCAGGTGCAATTTTTTTTGTCTATGATATCTTGAAGTATGCTTAATATGCGTTAACGTACATCTGTTGTGAAAAGGCTGTATGTTAAGACTTGATAATTAAATTTATATAAATAATGTAATTATGTGTTGTTAATTGTGTCATATTGAATATATATTTTAGAACTTCTTACTGTTAGCTATATTTTCCCATAGCAGTATCGCTAGTTTTACTTTAATTTTATTTATATTACCTCATTGTTAACGTTAATCCGTTAGCTAACCCCTACAGTATAGTCCCTTTGTTCTATAATTCCTGTACTTGAGAGTGACTAATGGAATGTTAACATATACCAGACATCGATAGCCCCTATACAATTTGGTAATATACACAGTATGTAACAAACACATCGATAGCCCCTATACAATTTGGTAATAGATACAGTATGTAACACACACATCGATAGCCCCTATGCAGTTTGGTAGTATATACAGTATGTAATACACACATCGATAGCCCCTATACATTTTGGTAATATACACAGTATGTAACACACACATCGGTAGCCCCTATACAATTTGGTAATATATACAGTATATAACACACACATCGATAGCCCCTATACAATTTGGTGATATATACAGTATGTAACACACACATCGATAGCCCCTATCCAATTTGGTAATATACACAGTATGTAACACACACATCGGTAGCCCCTATACAATTTGGTAATATATACAGTATTTAACACACACATCGATAGCCCCTATACAGTTTGGGAGTATATACAGTATGTAATACACACATCGATAGCCCCTATACATTTTGGTAATATACACAGTATGTAACACACACATCGGTAGCCCCTATACAATTTGGTAATATATACAGTATGAAACACACACATCGATAGCCCCTATACAGTTTGGTAATATATACAGTATGTAACACACACATCGATAGCCCCTATACAGTTTGGTAGTATATACAGTATGTAATACACACATCGATAGCCCCTATACAGTTTGGTAATATACACAGTATGTAACACACACATCGATAGCCCCTATGCAGTTTGGTAGTATATACAGTATGTAATACACACATCGATAGCCCCCATACGGTTTGGTAATATACACAGTATGTAACACACACATCGATAGCCCCTATACAATTTGGTAATATACACAGTATATATCATATAGCTTTTTCATATATGTTTTCTTCCTCCTTGGACTCATCGGTAGGGACCCAAAAGATGGCAATCCATATTGGTTTACACTACTGTTTCGCAGGTTTCTATGGTTATATAAAATAAAAAGGTTGAAAGCCCAATATAGCCCATTTGAGAAGTTTTTAATCTCTTTATAACCTCTTTGTTTAGTTTGATAATCTCTAAACAACCTCTTTGTTAAGTTTGATAATCTCTAAATAACCTCTTTGTTAAGTTTGATAATCTCTAAATAACCTCTTTGTTTAGTTTGATAATATCTAAATAACCTCTTTGTTAAGTTTAATAATCTCTAAATAACCTCTTTGTTAAGTTTAATAATCTCTAAATAACCTCTTGGTTAAGTTTGTTGATATCTCACGCTTTAACAGTTATTTATGTAAATTCCGAGGCCATTAAGTTTTATGCTTGTTAATGAAGTAAAATAATATTAACTGGCCAGTACATTTTATCACGATGAATATGGTTTTAGATACATGTAGTGCTTTTGATTTATTGTAGAATAAATAAAATCTTTTCGTTTTATTTCAAATTCACAGAAGATATTTAAAGCAATACTACCATATTTTAACAACAGAGGATCTTTATCTTGAGAAACACCACAGAGGTAATATATGCAGTTTCATATTTATCTCGTATTCAATGTGTTTAAACTAACAATAAAGTTGCACGGATACGCATGCGTCGTCGAAATCAAAGGCTTCTGCTTTAGATACCGATCTCTTTTCTGTACCCTTGAAATATGTCATGACAAAATCGAAGGCGCCCATCTTTTTGATGGTATTATACTGGACCAATCATTAGACTGATACCTTTCCTTTAAACATCACAGAGGAGCTCTACCGAACCTCAAAGCCTGTCGAATTTAGTATTACGGTACCGCGTGATTCCCTTTTAATCTTCATCAGATTAGTCTACTTATACCATCTGCTAGGTGTTTCGTAAAGAGCCTTCGATTTTGTCATGGCATGTTCCTGGTGGGTAGAGAAGATGTACGTATATCGAGAGTAAAACCCTTTTGTTTCGAAGGAGATATACGTAAGAACACTACTCACGTTGCGTCAGGAAGATAGTTAATCCTACACAAGCGATGCCAGCCAACGAAACCGCCATGGCGAAAAAGTTCCTAGTCGGACTCAAGCTTCCGTATATATAGGTAAACACGATTGACAGTGAAGATTGATTGGAGCCCCGAATGGATAATAAAAAAATATTGACCTTTACTAATGATTTACATCTTTCCATATTGAGCTTCCCATAGGCATGTTTTGTATTGTTGTGATGTGTCGGTTTTTTCGATCAATCATATACATTTTTGTATATCATTCATGCAAATAACTGAGGTCACTTAACTCAATTCAATGACAACTATCGTAAGTGATATAAATTATTGATTATACATTATTGATTATACATTGTTGATTATACATTATTGATTATACATTATTGATTATACATTGTTGATTATACATTGTTGAATATACATTGTTGATTATACATTATTGATTATACATTGTTGATTACACATTATTGATTATACATTATTGATTATACATTGTTGATTACACATTATTGATTATACATTATTGGTTATGCATTATTGATTATACATTACTGATTATACATTATTGATTATACATAATTGATTATACATTGTTGATTACACATTATTGATTATACATTATTGTTTATACATTGTTGATTATACATTGTTGATTATACATTATTGATTATACATTGTTGATTATACATTGTTGATTAAACATTATTGATTATACATTATTGATTATACATTATTGATTACATTATTGATTATACATTATTGATTATACATTATTGATTATATATTATTGATTATACATTATTGATTATACATTGTTTCGTTGAAATAAAGAACTCGTATGAATTGTTACCGCATCAGTACTATCTGATGACCCTGCCTGACCTATGACTTGACAGTCTCGATGTGACTACAATAATGCATATGCATATACTAGGTAGTTTTAATTTATTTAATTAATATATATTCGTATTAATTAGCGTGGTATTTGTTAGCTTAATAAAATGTATATAAATGCAAGTCACTTTCCACTTATAATTATTTCCTAAGATGCAAATGTACAACAACTCAGTAGACACATTTTAAGACATATTGTCTGTCAACAAATTGACATCATACTTTGTTTAAAATATACATTGTGACATCTAAGATTACAGAACATGCATCTTTACAGTGGTTTGTCACAAATGTAATGACATCATCATCATGTCACAATTCTTACGATGTCACGATCAACGAGTGGTGCATCATATAGAGAGCGACGTATTGTCTAAGGTATATCCCATTATGAATAAGATATATATCAAGAGAGCGCAAATGTATTATCTAAAGGTTATTTTGTATCAGTCTGTTATTTCTTCACATCTTTAGCGCAATTTGACTATAAGGACGCAATCAAGGTAACCTTCTTCTGATTCTTAAATTAAACAGAAACGTTTGTCAGGGTAGTCATATTGATGACATATTAATGTTTGGCGCAAAGAGTGCGTGTCGAAAATATCCTAAAGCTATTTCCTTGTCGGTCCTCACATGTGTTGTTAAGGTGTTAATTAAGTTTAGCATTATAGTACAAGGACATGGCTAAAGTGCTCGTTCCCTAAGTACTGTAGAAATATAAATCACCATTTACATTTGTTTTCCTCTGGTAAAAATGAAAAACCATGCTTACAAATATATCAACTTAACTTAATTTATTTTTACTATTCATCTCGAGACATATGATAATATTGATAAATAGGGAGTGTTACATGAGTGTCCATGTCATATTGAACTTATTAAACGAGCTCAATAATCTGATACATTTTAAACAGTTCGGTTCAATCATACGGTTTATTTAACAGTGCTGCAAATAATAAGCGCTTGAATTCAATCAATATAGCTGAATGTTTTTATATAATTTATCTTCCTTTTTTATTTTGATGAAATATATTTTTCTTTTTAAACAGCCATCAACACGTAACGTTCAACTAATTTCAATTATTTATGGCGGTAGTCTAATATTATATACTTATTCGGTGAACTGGGAATAAAAATGTCTTTATTTTATTTTGTTTATCAAAATAATAATGAAGTCGGTTTTTATATATTGCTTGCAGTGATATCTCACTTTGCATTTCATAGTTTCCACAAATACCCGTATCATTGATGGACGTGTTCGGAAAATATGTTAAATACTTTGAGAATAACGCTCATTAACGGTGTTATTTGTCACGTTTCATTTTCGTAGTTTCCACAAATACCCTATTTTTAGACGTGTTCGGTAAACATGTAACTCATTTTTGTTTTACAAATGAGGCACAGTTAGTATGCCATATATGTGATTATTCAAATCAAAGGTTTATTGAAGACATTTATATCATCATAAATTCCGACATAAGTATGATAGATGAAAACGCCCCTGATGAAATTGATGGGACGGGCTTGTAGTTATATATAAGAAACTAATTGCCTAACGAATCACGTCGTATGTTGATAGATCGCTACGTGCAATTACGCCTTGTGCAAACAGTTTCTTCTGTCCCTCAAAGAGCCACCTGGGATTGTTTTATTACTAGCACGCCATATACATTAGAGCTCTTCAATATCCCTGTATGGACTGCTTGGGCCTGTTTCAAACCTTTTAGTTGTCAGTTACACTTTGCCTGCGTAGACCAATCAGGCCTTCTTCACTATCACACCTTCTAGCTAACAGCTCTCAAATGTCCATGTGTGGACCACTTGTGCCTTCTATCTACTATCCCATCTTATAGCTGACAGCTTTACATCGCCTGGTATTGACCACTTGGGTTTTGTTATGTAATATCACACCTTATAGATAGCGAACATCCCTCATATGTGTCTATGTGGACCGCTTGAGTCATTTTGTACTATTACACATCGGAGGCACCACAGTCAAGTGGTAGGACGCCGGGCTCGTGACCGAAGGGTTGCGGGTTCGAGTGACGTCATGGCGCTGTGTTGTATCTTTGAGCAAGATAATTTATTCCGCTTGTTCCAGTATACTCAGCTGTAAATGAGTACGTGGTTGGGCAGTGCTAGAATTGTAGAATGCTAGCTGTGAGCGTCGAAATAGCAGCACCGGCTGTATGCTCCCCAGGGAGTTGAAAAAGAAAAAAATGACTGGTTGCAAAAACTCTATAACCAAGGATAATAATTTGTGAACCGCTTTGAGACGACCCACGAACTAGGTTGTGATAAAGTGGTATATAAGAACCTCGAATTATTATTATTATTATTTTTATTATAGCTTACATCTCTTCAATATCCTTGTGTTAACCACTCGGGTCATTTTGAACTCTCACACCTTATAGCTTACATCTCTTCAATGTCCTTTTGTGGACAACCCGGGTCATTTTGTATTCTCAAACCTTACAGCTTACATCTCTTCAATGTCCTTTTTGTGGACCACTTGGGTCATTTTGTACTCTCATACCTTATAGTTTACAGCTCTTTTATGTCCTTTTGTGGACCACTTGGGTCATTTTGTACTCTCAAACCTTATAGCTTACAGCTCTTTAATGTCCTTTTGTGGACCACTCGGGTCATTTTGTACTCCCAAACCTTATAGTTTACAGCTCTTTTATTTCCTTTTGTGGACCAATCGGGTCATTTTGTACTCCCAAACCTTATAGTTTACAGCTCTTTTATGTCCTTTTGTGTACCACTTGGGTCATTTTGTACTCCCAAACCTTATAGTTTACAGCTCTTTTATTTCCTTTTGTGGACCAATCGGGTCATTTTGTACTCCCAAACCTTATAGTTTACAGCTCTTTTATTTCCTTTTGTGGACCACTTGGGTCATTTTGTACTCTCATACCTTATAGTTTACAGCTCTTTTATGTCCTTTTGTGGACCACTTGGGTCATTTTGTATTCTCATACCTTATAGCTTACAGCTCTTTAATGTCCTTTTGTGGACCACTTGGGTCATTTTGTACTCCCAAACCTTATAGTTCACAGCTCTTTTATGTCCTCTTGTGGACCACTTGGGGCATTTTGTACTCCCAAACCTTATAGTTCACAGCTCTTTTATGTCCTTTTGCGGACCACTTGGGTCATTGGGGGCTCTCAAACCTTATAGCTTACAGCTCTTTAATGTCCTTTTGTGGACCGCTTGGGTCATTTTGTAGTCCCAAACCTTATAGTTTACAGATCTTTTATGTCCTTTTTTGGACCCCTTGGGTCATTTTGTATTCTCATACCTTATAGTTTACAGATCTTTTATGTCCTTTTGTGGACCACTTGGGTCATTTTGTATTCTCATCCCTTATAGCTTACAGCTCTTTAATGTCCTTTTGTGGACCACTTGGGTCATTTTGTACTCTCAAACCTTATAGTTTACAGCTCTTTAATGTCCTTTTGTGGACCACTCGTTACAATTTGTACAGTCAAAACCTATATATGTCTTTACGTTCAACTAATCACGTAGGCGTTTATTAAAACAGATCAACGTGATGTTGTGTTTATAGCTTTAGTGGTTATCAATCGTTCCTACATTAACTTACGAATGCAAGGTAATTAAACAAGTGTTTGATGTTTTTATTTCGTGGACTGATATAAATATTCTTCACACAGTTTTTGTAATATTTAGTATTTTGATCGTTATACTCATAAACCTGAATATGATGTTCAAATATGTGTAGTGACGGATGGTTTGTGGAATTATTGCTGATATAAACGACCCATCACTGTCTACAGGGCGACTCATTCATCATATACAGGTTTCGTTTATTCTTTTATTTCAGGACAAAACAGAAAATTTCTAACATTTACTACTAAATTTTGTATAAGCATTATATATATTATATAATAACAATTTTCGAAATATCCCTTTTAAAAAAAGATATATAAATATATTTATATATAAAAATAGTCAAAAGAATCAATGTTAATAGATATATGAAACCCCGGATTAACAGATCGTTGCAGGAATAAATAAAGCAAATGTTGCTATACTCTTGCATGTAACTAAAGATTAATTCTTTTGTAACACTATTTTCCTTGTTCCACAAATGTTGACGTCAAAGTGCATTGTACATGTTTGGCGTCATTTTGATTTTAGATTGTATAGTGACGTCAAAGTATAACATGACGTCATCATTTTTTATTTTTTGTTGTTGTCCTTTTAATATGAATAAACAACCCCTGAACTAGGGAAGTACTCTTTGTGTCATTTCTTTTATATTTATCATCATAGGGACTTTGTATGTTTTTTAATATATATATATATATATATATATATATATCTTACAAAACTATATATATATATATATATATCCTACAAAACTATTAAGCAGCGAAAGGTCTCAAGAATCGGTCTTCTTGTGCTTTTGAAGTGTTTGTATCATTTTCCTGTCACACAGACTTTAATCCAACTTTTTTATTTGATGTATCAGGAACATTCCTTTCTCCTTTTCTTTGTTACTTAAATCTCACTTGCAGGATCTAAGGAAGTCCTTTTCCACTAGAGATTAGTTTATACATTAATTTACAAAGAGACTCATTCATAAATTTGAATATTCGCGATTATTATCTTAAGGAATAAACATTATAAAAAATGTCGTCGATTTCAATATGCAAGCTGAATACAATGTAATGACTTAATCGTCAAATTATGGAAGCTAACTTTGATATACATTTAATATATAAGTCCATCTATAGTGATCATATTCATGATTTATAACCAGAAAGTCAATGGATCAGTATGTAATTCTTGGATCATTAGCAAAGGACATGTCAAGAGAAATTAACCAATGAAAACAGTCGTTATAACACAAATACGGCAGAATAAGTATAACAGTATAGTTGAACTATATCATGTATAGATTTATTGCGCACCCTTGTAAGTAATTCTCCTTTATCAAATTAACCTTTTTGTAAACTAACATCCACATCAATTCATCTATGCACGATCAAACAATACAAATACCTTCCTAAAAAAGGTGATGCGTTCGTGTATTGTGCGAATGGTTATTATTACACGAGGTTTTGATGATTGTACTAAATTTCCTACATTTGTTTTATAGATTGATCCTTTCCTTAAGCTTAGGCAGAACATTAATGGCGGACAAACGACGTCGACGGAACGATTCAATAGCATACCATTTTTGGAATCAATCATTCAGTTCATCGATTTGATCGGTGGATATCAATTTACAAGTTTCAGCCAAAATGTGTTCTGCCTTCTGGGGTAATACAACATGTTGTATTATCACAGAGTGAACTATATAATATTATACTATATGGGCGAACACTTGATGTATCGTTGCATAATCACAGAGTGAACTATAGAATATTATACTATATGGGCTGAACACTGGATGTATCGTTGTATTATCACAGAGTGAACTATATAATATTATACTATATGGGCGAACACTGGATGTATCGTTGCATAATCACAGAGTGAACTATAGAATATTATACTATATGGGCTGAACACTGGATGTATCGTTGTATTATCACAGAGTGAACTATAGAATATTATACAATTATGGACTTTTGTGCTGGTGAATCGCCGAGGTCAATATCACTCTTTCAGGTTCATATCACATCATATTTCCCAGCACAAAAGCCCATAACTGTTTTATTATATGCTTCAACAATAAAATAAAACGAAACAAAACTAAAGGTTCTGATATTTGTACGCGAGCCTCCGTGTAAAATTTAGTCAGGTTTGAATACAACAGTTCATCATTGTAGCTTTCGAAGGTATCGTCTAGACTCTTTTTCTTAAAATAAGCATGGAGGATATGTACTGCGTGTTCAATGGCCTTTTTTTACGTTAACAGCATCTTTATCCTCGAATAGTTTTGGTAATTTTCGGTGGAGAAATGTTCGCCAGCAGCCATCTTCTAATGTCGTCTGACAGATCGCGTTCCAGTCTAACTGCGCATGCGCTACGACAGGTTCCGGGGAATATCCATACAAGCTATATTTAGAAATCGATATTCACCGGATAACCAGTCTACATGAGTTTTTGAGGACTGGTCACGTGTATAGGATCCGACCAATGTGATTGCGAGAAATGTTCATGCATATAATAATATGCTATATGGGCTGAACACTGGCTGTATCGTTGTATTATCACAGAGTGAACTATAGAATATTATACTATATGGGCTGAACACTGGCTGTATCGTTATATAATCACAGAGTGAACTATAGAATATTATACTATATGGGTTGAACACTGGCTGTATCGTTGTATTATCACAGAGTGAACTATACAATATTATACTATATGGGCTGAACGCTGGATGTATCGTTGTATTATCACAGAGTGAACTGTACAATATTATACTATATGGGCTGAACACTGGCTGCATCAGTACATGTAAAATACTCCAGGTATCGTAAAATAAAACTGACTGTATCACTTAAGTAAGATTCGCCAGGTATGTGATGAAAATGGCTGTTTCACTTTACTAAAAGTTATAGGTATATGATGAAGCTGACTGTAAATCTATCTGTATAATAATATTTACCAGGTATGTAATACAACTGACGGTAAATCTATCTGTATAATAATATTTACCAGGTATGTAATACAACTGACGGTAAATTTATCTGTATCATAATAATTACCAGGTATGTAATACAACTGACGGTAAATCTATCTGTATAATAATATTTACCAGGTATGTAATACAACTGACGGTAAATCTTTCTGTATAATAATATTTACCAGGTATTTAATACAACTGACGGTAAATCTACATGTATGATAATATTTACCAGGTATGTAATACAATTGACGGAAAATCTATCTGTATAATAAAATTTACCAGGTATGTAATACAACTGACGGTAAATCTTCATGTATGATAATATTTATCAGATATATAATAGATTACAAATATTTACCGATCAATTTAAAGAAAACACATTAATATGAATGGATAAACACATGCTTACATCTGTTACAAGCAATTTCAGAGAACACCATCATTTACTATTTAGGGGAAGGGAGTTAACTCCGCCTCCCTTTAACGAACATAGTGTTTTAAGCGTAGGATATAATAACAAATAGAATAAAAGATCCAAAAACTGTTCCAGTGGTATTTCCAAATGATAAAAATATGTAGGAAAGATTGGGATGCTATACAGTAGAAGTTACCGGAATCCTCCGAAACTCTTGAATCTGTATATGAACAAAATATATAGTTGTTTTCCGTCAAATCACCTGTTTATTTTCATTCTGTCTTTTTAACACTTAAAATCAATGTGTAATCCCCATGCCCAGCACTTACTGCTCTAATACATGTAAACGCTTCTGCAATTAATAGCAAAATGTCTTTTTGAAGCGATTTAACCAAAACAACTCTTAAATTATTACCTTTGAATTCTGTTTAGTTAAGCGCATAATCATATTTTTTTTAAATTCACAAAGTTTCAAGCTCTGTTTTATTTTGGCATTTCTTTGAAAATATTTGTATAGTTGTAACCATAACAGTGCCTATATAATACGTTAGTTCCTCCGTGTTATGTACATTGTATGTGGTGTTGACCAGGAAAACATTGATTATCTATGTACTACAAAAAAAGGCAAAGTATCTTGTCTATGGCGAATGTCATGTCGTCGTAACAACAACCCTGACATTGTATATATGACTGTCTGTTTGTCAATAAATCTGACATTGTGTCTATGGCTGTCTGTTTGTCAATAAATCTGACATTGTATCTATGGCTGGCTGTTCGTCAATAAATATGACATTGTATCTATGGCTGTCTGTTTGCCAATAAATCTGACATTGTATCTATGGCTGTCCGTTTGTCAATAAATCTGACATTGTATCTATGGCGGTCTGTTTGTCAATAAATATGACATTGTATCTATGGCTGTCTGTTTGCCAATAAATCTGACATTGTATCTATGGCTGTCTGTTTGTCAATAAATATGACATTGTATCTATGGCTGTCTGTTTGCCAATAAATCTGACATTGTATCTATTGCTGTCTGTTTATCAATAAATCTGACATTGTATCTATGTCTGTCTGTTTGTCTTTTGCAAAATATTTCAGGTGATATATCCAATGTTGTGTCTGTGGTGAAATGATAGTGTTGCATATAACAACAGTAGAACATGTGTTCCAACAGTAATACATGTGTTCCAACAGTAAAACATGTGTTCCAACAGTAGCTTCTCGTACAATAAAATGGAGATGCCAGAAACTCATTGAAAATGTTAAATCATTAATTTCCCCCAAATCGAACGGATGTATGATTCATTAAAACAGGTAATGGTGTGACGCAGTATTTGTACCATTTGTATAAACAATGTGGTTACTTTACAGTAAACAATATCTTTTTTTTATATTATGTACATTTTTAGGTCACCTGAGCTTTGCTCAAGTGACCTATTCCAATCGCTTTTCGTCCGTCGTCGTCCGTCGTCCGTCGTGCGTCGTGCGTCGTGCGTAAACTTTTACATTTTCAACTTCTTCTCAAGAACCAGTGGATAGATTTTTTTCAAACTTGGTCAGAATCATCCTTGGTAGATGAGGCTTCAAAATTGTAAAATTGGGATTCCTACCCCAACCCCTGGGGCCAGGGCGGGGCCCCAAAGGGAAAATTATCCAATATTTCAAAAATCTTCTTCTCCAGACTCAGAGGTACTACAGTGATTTTCTTTACGTGGAAAGAAAGATCATCAGGGGCTTTATTTAAATTGAAAATATCAGGACCCCGAGCTATCCGTTCTCCCTTGGGGAGGGGTTAACGTTTAATATAGTTTATATAGGGAAATAACACTTTTCGGTATATATTTTATCCATTTTCAGCAGAAAATTGCTCAAACTTAGTCAGAATCATCTTGGGTAAATGAGAGTTTTACTTTGTAAAATTAGGATTCCTGCCCCATCCCCAGGGGCTAGGGCGGGGCCCCAAAGGGAACATTTACCAATATTTTCAAATTCTTATCCATTGATGACATGACAAGTATTGTATTTCACTTAGTTTACATGCTGATTTCCACATCACATCTAAAAAATAAAATAAAGCTACCAGTACCTATGATATAACTCAGGTGACCGCTAAGGCACTTGGGCCTCTTGTTCCTAATGTCACCCCCAGAACTATGCTATGGTTCGATAAATTCTGACCAGTCTTTTAACATTTCATCTAAAAACTTAACGTCATTTGTTTAGTCAAAATTAAAGGATAAAGGTCAGTCAACCATGACTTGATAACAAATAACTCGAGGAAGCTGTGATCAGCAAAATCTGGCATTGTTAACATTGTACTTTTGACAATGATTCACATTTCCAAGTATTTCCTACTACGCAAGTACAGGTAAAACGGTGAAAACCGTGTCAACTATCACGTGTCTGTTTCTAACCTAAACGAACATGTGATAAGATCAATATTCAAAGCAAATTTACAGGCGTAAGAAATATGATTGATGATACATGTAGTAATAGAATAATACATATATAGGAGCTTAACGAAGATTAAGGCGTTGAACTAAATTGAATATGCAAATAATCAGATTGACATCGATCAGTAAGACATTGTATTAATTAATTTATTGATGTGGCCATAGACATGTTTCAGGAAGTCTTAAAACTCAATGTTTAAATCCACTTTCCTGTCATCACATTCATGTATCTTGGTAATATCCTTGTGTGTATGGAATACATTTTTATCCTCAATCAGAAAATACAGTAAATTTCACACATAAATTAATAAGCAAACGAGCACTATAATCACTAGAAATACATAGAACTAAAGCTGTGGGAAGCTACACTAAGTAAACATTTTACTGAACCATATGACCATTTCGTCCATTTCAGACTCATCAACGAATCAAGTCTTAACTGTGTCGAAAAGGCAAACAATACAAAATGTATTTAAAACGCTTTATAACGTTAAAATATACAATGATTTGCTACGACAAAACAATTCAAACATAATCTAGTATTCCATGTAAGCACTGCTAAAATAAAATATTCTATGACATGGGTTTAGTAGAATATGTTTCAGGTGGTGTATTTTCATTTCGCTTTCCGCCAATCCGACATCAAACTGCCTTTTCACGCTTTTTCAGATGTCCTGGCACAGATGTTTGATTTGATTGTCCCAATAGCGTTTGGTGAAGAAAACTAAGAACTCTCACAACTACATTGTGGAGGGCGTAGTAGTCTGATGGTTAACAGTCATATATGTTTTTCAATAAAAATGCTTTAATCATCCATGATGATATTCTTAATGGTGCAAAATATGTCATTTCAAAACTGGGAATTGAATGTTAAGGACGATTAAGATTGAAGATAAGCAGAATAATGTTATTGTAATTTGAATATTTTTCGTATTTATGTTAATTAATGAATAAATGAATACATTATTTAATGATGGAAAAGAAACGAATGGATTTTTGATGGATTTTGTTTGTGTTGTAAACAAAATCTAGGTAAGCGTTTAAAAGATAAAATAAAAAGGCAGACATTCTTCAAATTTATTTCAGGTCCATGAATATCCATAAATGGTTTTATTCCATTTGATAGCTTTGACAAAGAACACCTGTTTAGGGTTGTCTGATTCTTTGATGACCGTGCACAATAAACACATACTAAAACAGCGTTGTTCAAATCGATTCATTTGCATGTCTTAACAGACATAAGCTATAAGTTTAACCAAATTTAAATATAAACATTGAAATTGTGAATGGCAGACTGTCCGTGAGTTTCGGATATATCTTTTTAATGACCTATTGATAGCGATGACTATCGTCAGACATTTGAGTACAAGGCCGTTGAAATTATATAAAATAAAAACCTTTATGAAACAATTAATTATTACTTATATTGAGCATTCATTTTGGCACGGATGTAGGCGCGTGGAGGGGTTAATGCGGAAGGAAACCGCAGTATCCGGAGAAAACCGACGTGACGGGCAGGTTGCCCAATACTTTTCATATCCGATAGGAGAATCGAATCCAAGCCGTCGTGGAGAATGGCGAGTGCGTTATCAACTGCGCCACCCCACCACACGTTGATATGATACGTTTAGTTGTTGTTGATGACTAAACATTTGGTTGAGTTGGGTTGCATTGTTAATTTTTGAAGACATGGATTTTGGGAGTATTTTTATGTTGCATCGCTCTAGCGTAACTGTTATAGTTCTAGCACCATGATTGATTGATTTATTTGATTATAATTATGTTGCTGGGAGTGTTTACATTTTACAGTTTTTTTTATACCAAATGTAATCCGTACTGTATACTGTTACTCACCCCCCCCCCCCCCCCCCCCCCCCCCCCCCAACACACACACAAACGGAGGTGGCTGCATCTTTAACAATTGGTAATAGATACAGTTTACCAGATATGAATTACATCATAAAGCTGTTTCGTTCTTCTAGGACTCGTCGCTGATGCAAAATAATTTTCCTCTCCAGCTGATCACCAGATTGGTTCTCTGTTTCATGGTTGTAGCTAAGTTGCATATGTTCTCCTGTCATGACGTCAACTTTCAGCAATAGTGATTTACGCTTCAGATTCTTTGGTTTTCATGAGGGTAGGGAAGGGGAAGCAAAACGTTATTTCGATGATTGTTTTTACTGTTTTCAACTACATAATATTTGAATAATTTTCTTCGTTTTATTTACGTTTTAGAACTTTGACAGCCCATTTTATCTGCTGTTTTATTCGAAAAGAATCTTTTCTTATTTATCAGATCTGTCAAACGTCTTTTTTCAAATTTTGAAAAACCGTGATGTTCCTAGTTTCTATTGTTTTGAATAGACATGACCTTGAGCAAAACTAATATGGTATAAAATAAAGATGAAGTTTTGCGTTTTTATCCAATTAAATAAATATGACTAGAAGCCATTTTGTTCTACAATGGCGTCAATTACTGAAAGACTACATTGTATATACGTACATGGACGATGAATTAATTCATTTTCAAACAAATCTTTAATATTCTTTAATAATACCCTCCATACCCTTTTATGAATATATTTTAATCAAATAAACACACATTTTGGGATTGTGCAAACGTAAGCTTCATTTGTTTTACAAAAAATATAAAACAAGTCGTTTCAACTGTTATGAATTAACTCTTATTGGCCATGATGGAAGCATGCATATGAACTTAATGTGTAAGTAAACTGGAGTACTTGGAGAAACCCCATGTAGTTAGGCAGGTGACCCAAAATATTATTCACGTCCGATCGGGGAATCGAACCGCTTCCATCTTGGTGGAAGGGGAGTGTCCTATCCTCTGAGCAACCCGATCACCCTATTGAAAAACTACGAAACATGATACATTGTTGTTTTTTTTTTTATCAAATATGTCTTCAAATAACAGAAAACAAAGTTTGATTTATCAACAAATAATTTTATTGTTCCTTTGTTTATAAATGTACAATATTTCGAAAATAATGCTAAAAGCTTATCATTGCTGAAAAGCATAAGGCATACCATGAACGTTCCCGCTTACCCTAGCCATTGTAAAAAAGAGCATTGTGATATTTGTATAAGGAATGCGTTTTAAATCTAAAACCTTTACACCAAACTTCTATACTGTACCATTCCACTGTCACATGATATAGAGATTGAGACATGTTGCGACAAAGATCTAACTAACATCTATTTCGACGTCGTCGCTGTATTCGGGGATAGCAAGTATATAAACATATTTGGTCGCATCTATTTGGTTATCATGAAAAATTCTCTGAAATGTAGTTCAGATCAGAACATATCGGGTATGCTACAATCATCCACACATCATCCTACTGTGTTCTGTTTATTGTACTTCCTTTTTGCTCTCAAAGCTTTTAATTTAGCTTTTAGTTCGGCCTTCCGTTTGGCTTTACTCTTACTAGATTTTTTAGATTTGCTCTTAGACTTCTTTTTATATTTCTTGACAAGTGGATCTCTTGGGCCTAATGATTTCTTCGTTGGTTTCTTTACGTAAGGCACATTAACGTATGGTTTCTTTACGTATGGCACCTTTGGTGCAATCCCCACACGGGAAGATCCCGCCGATGCCGCTCTAACTGATGAAGGTGGTATGAAGGAAGGGATACCTCGTGGTGTTTGTCTAGCGGTTGAGCTCCTTATTGTTTGTGTCGCAATCCTGGTCCTCACTGGGCGGCTTGTAGTGCGATGTCTGCTCACTTGTGTGGGAATAGAAATGGTTGGTCTCCTGCGTTGGTTTATCATTGATCCTCTGCGTGTTTGTACGTAATGCGTTGTCGGCTGTCGGACTATTCTGGGTCGGTAGCTACGGTTTATAAGGCTATAGGTCGACGCAGTTGGAACTGATGTATAGCTTATTCTACTCCTTATCGTCGGTCTTCTCGAACTAACGGTATAAACGTTTGGAGTTTGCCGATATCCTACCATTGATCGGCCGACGACATATGCAGGTCGCACAACGTGTGGTCGGTAAGATGAGCCCCCATGGCTAGAGGCAGAAGAAGTCGAAAGGTAGGTTTTACCACCGGAGGGGTAGCTTGTCCCTGCAGCGAATTGCAATCTTGAAAGTGCCGTGGGCAAATTGTACGGAATATTCGGTATCAAAACAAGCGGGCATACATCTGCAAAACACGAAAACAAATTCAACAGGTAGCGAATGATTAAGTTATATGTATCAAAGAGTAAAGTCTTGGGTGATGTTTTATAGGTTAATATTTTGTAATTGTAAGGAGTTCATCTGGTAACTCCGATTACCTCCAGTGTATGTATGCTGAAACAAAGGTTAATTTTGTGACCTTTTATAATGAATGTAACACGAAATTGTTTCTTTAGTAGTAGGTAAATTCAAAAGAGCTTGAAGTTCTTTAATTTTTGCTTAAAGATAATGTGTTAAAGTATCTTTTCATATTGCCTTTGCATAATGGCACATAGTTGATTAAGATCGATAATTCAAAAATTTATTAGCACCATCTTCAAAACATCCTCCATATGTTGTGTAAAGTTTAATTTTTCTTTTTTATCAATGATTAGTAAAATTTTGAATTAATTTTGTTTGGAAATTTATCGTGGCCCTTTAAAAAAATATATTTTTAGACATACGAATAAATCATCAAATCCATCAAATTAATGATATGTCTGTTATCACTGTTATCAGGCTGTCGTGAATGTGTGCTAGAAGAAAGCGTCGATAAGTTCTAACTTGCGCTTAATCCCACATTGATATGTTTAAGATTAACTTAAATACAGGTTTATGCACCCTGTTTTATTTCAAGTTAAAAGATAATGTATTACTTAGTCGATTGGTCAGTGAGATTGAGGCTGATTCTAATATGTAGCTTGGAAATCGTCTGTTATATGGTTTTGAAGCATCAAGCTGCCTTTATATCACAAAAACATACACAGATTCGCAGCAGCAAAACTATGAAAGAACGTATACTGGAAGAGGTGTTTTTTCAGGGTATCCGTTTTATTAGAAAAAGGTGATGCCAATTGACGGATGAATTCGAGGATACACTCTCTTAATGATATTTCACGGGTTTTTAGATACTATAATGTTCACGTTATTTAACGAGAGTCTAAAGCGATTTCTAGGTTAATGTCTATCAATCATTTTCCACGATTTATCTAATAAAGTTTTTGCATTATTTCGCGGAGTTCATCGGGAATGTAAAATGTTGGAGAATGCTGATGATACCGACACAACTATCTAATGGTCATTCATCGGTTATTGCTCTTCTGCTGAATTCACATCTTCATGAATATGTCATCATCCCACGCACTAAGTACCTTTCCAACGTAAGGGTAACACTGGTAAAATGTCATTTATTTTGTTAATTTTCATTTCATTAACAATAATTTGTCCCTATGCTTCCTCCTGCTACAAGGCATAGTAATAATAAATAAATGAGAAAGCCGTATTTATTAAATTAAAAAATATTTTGTTTTATGTATTTTAAGTCATTTTTACGGTTTCATATCATTAAAATCTGTTATTTTGTGTATGTAATGTCCTATCTTTGTTAAGAACCTGAAATCTCTTTTAAATTTTAAGATGTGCTTTCCTCTCCTGCTGGATAGATCTTATAGAATCTTATAAATATTTTAAGAAGAAATTTTATATTTATCTTTTTTAATTTTCTAAACAAATATATTCTTCTTCTTCATAAAAGAGTAAAATAGAAATGAGGACAACTTCCGAATTCTAAACTGTATTAAACTCGCTACAAACATAATTGTATCATAGTTCAACATTATTTCTAAAGTGTTAATATTTCACACACAAGGCATACCGAGGTGAAACGTCAAGTATTTTAACTTAATGAGATACAGTCTAGGTTAATGAATATAAATCGATAAATGTACTGCATATGTATTACCACGCTAAAGCATGGCCTGATCAGCATTATAGTTACATTATTATTTTTAAAACAATGGTTTTAAAATATGGTATAAAATAACTAAAAGGTTATATTATTTAAGTAACTTATTCTAAGCACGGCCTAGATTTCTTGCGGATGTTAAATATTACACAACTAACCCCTGCACTGTTTTGATGTTGCAATATTTTCGTCGTTTCATTTTTTCAATAAATAAAAAAAATAATGCTTTTACCGTTAAATCCTTATTTATTTCACTTATATAACACAATATACCGATATTATTACGCATGATTGCAGAACTCCTGCAATATGTATGCCATTTAACGGGAATCCATTTTATATTTTCTTTATATCTTCTATGATACTCAAAGCAGGCGATGTTTTAAACCAGGAAACTTTCAGAGTGAAACGTATTTTTAGCAAGAACGAAGTTCACGTCTGCATTATAATACAAAACAATCTGAGATCAAAGTCAATACTTATCAGATACATGCTTTGACATCGATTGCATAGTTACGATAGTAAGTGAGATACTTACGATGCAATAGGCATGCTAAGAGTCCCACAACTCCTACGACACTATGCTTGAACCTTCCCATGGTGAGGAAGTGGTGTCAGTGTGGCAAACAAACCCCCGAGTGTAGTTTTATAGCCTATCTGTTGCGGTGGTTATTAATTGCAAAAAAGGCTGTGTATTTCTAAATGACTGTACATGTTTGATAGAAGCTGTATATCAATTCATTAGGGGTTAATAAATGTAGTAGTTTGACACATAAATCACCACGATATGTTATTATAATGTATTCCCATCTATTGATTACCATAATGAAACAATTAAAATCCCGAGCATCTGACAATCGACTCTTAATTAGATACTTGTCTATGTCTACCCACAGTATGACGTCACGTCACGATCAGTGCCATATATTATAACATTGAGATACTGGTTCATCACGTGCATTGTATCCACGTGCAATTATATTTCATCATATTTAAATACTAAAATACGTTTTCCATAGAACATGTTACCTTTTTACTTCCAGTGATACATATTTAATATATGACCGATATTAGGACCCTGAATATTTAATATGCAACAAAAAATGCATCCAATTGTTTCTGTTGTTGGATATGAATATCTACACGGAGAATATCGTGGTAAGTATGTTTTTTGATATAATTACAATAAGTTTATATAATAATACATTTTTTTGTGTGAATGACCCTAGCGACTAAACAACGACTGGTCTGAGTACATCTTGACTAAATTTGATGAAAATACCACATGGGCTTTGTGAACAATGTTTACTTGCCGAAATATTCACAATTGAAGTTCCAATTTAATCCGGCTTGCTACTTCCAGTCGCCGTTTTGTAAACAGGGTCTAATCTCGAGCTGATGCGCGTTTGAAAGAGTTTGAAGTATTGCAAAGCTTCTAAACGATCATGCCCAGAACATACTCTCTAAGTATGATGTTTTTGATAAATTTACTATCAAGTATTCACTATATTTCCTTTGTGTATCACTTTCATTAATTCATAAAAGAACAAATTGATTTTTTCCCCTTCAAACTTTTTTCTTTCAAATGTTAAAACACATTTTGTTTTGAAAAAATGTTCTAGTTTCGAGATTTTGATCAAACGTCGTCTGCTTCGCAAACATTCAAGAAAAAAATATTTACAATGTATTGATATTGTTTTATTAACTGGTTTATTCTTTAAACTATCTTTAATCAATAAATATCAAAAACATTCTGCATTTTATGACGTAACCGGAAGCGCACTTGATACGAGAACGAGACCCGGAAATACCTCACAACATAATCAGGACAGTAATAATCAACAGACGTTTATCGAACATTAACAGATTAATACCGTATGTATTGAGACACTGATGTGCTAGAATACAACACAAGGTAACACTCGTTTTCTCCATTACTATCACATCAAGTACTAACTTACTTTTATACGAAAATATCAGCATTAAATGTTTGCGATCGCGCAGACCTACTTTCGTTTTACAGTTAACATACTGTTGTACATGTCGGCATCAACAGTATAGGACCTTAAATTGTGTCCTTCATCGTGATGAAGATTACACATAGGCGCATTCGAGGAAAAGTTCGTGATTAAAAGCTTGTGTGTGTAGGTTTTTTTATCTTAAAATTATCGGATAAAAGCATATAGTGGCATGTTACTTCAAAATACAAGATACAAGAATCATTAGTTTACGTTGAATATATGTCATAGTTAACATAAGCTCTCAGGAGCTTGTTTTTCGACAAACATATATATATATATATATAAATGATAAAACATTGTAACAGTGTAAGGCAAACAACAGATTTAAGTTAAAGCGTCGTTATCCAAAAAGAAGAACAGTAAGAGGCTAAATAGTCATTCTGTACAAAATTTGGTACTAAAACAACTTACTTAAAAACCAGTCCAGACGGCAGGTGATTGGGACATAGCATTTATTTGTAACCAGGAGCACGAGTTTGGTAGCCGTTGATATTAAAAAGACGTTTTATGTATTGATGCTGCTCGTGACGCCAGTGATGTATTTTTCGCTTACAAGTTAAAGCGTCGTTATCCAAAAAGAAGAACAGTACAAATTGAAAAGTGTGAATTGCCTACAGCTCCTGTCAAAAATCAAAAACATTCCTCCCATGGTCTTTCTCGTCACCTGGACGTTTGTAAGTTAGAACAGCTAGTCTCGCAGACGCTTAAACTATGTACACAATATATATACAGTTATACCACAGTATTGTAATTGTCTCGGTATGGCCACGAATGCGTTCCAGGTAAGATAATAGAGCATCAAATGTATTAAATTCAAATAATGCACCACTTCACGACAATCATGGATTCATATGGGTACAATGTTATTAAAATAACATTCATACAGTGCATGCAAGCTGAAATTAACAAATCATTTGTTTAAAAGGCATTTGCTAGATGCATGCATCAGGTGAGTTTGTGCATAATTAATTTGTGTTTTGGGAGTCTGTGGTTTGTTCAGGTTTGTCTCCTTGTGATAGCGCAGGACTGATGCTGACTTTATAGTGTAATTTCACTGGAGCATACTGCTGAAGACACATCTTATTTTACGATCGAACCTCGTTATCTCACCATCTTCAATAGACAAGGGTTCATAATTTAAATTTGTACTATCGGTATTCAACCTTGGCAGATTTAGCCTTGTGTTTAATTTCCCTTGATCCCCTGCCACCTTGCATAGACACTTTACTAGCAAAACTTTAAACTTTCAAGATTATTTCAGCACTGGTCGTCTATGTATTTCCCTTGGTTATCATTTACAGTTAGAATATGGCCAATTATCTCTACCAACTGATCAAATACAGAAAATGTTTCAGTATTGTCCTCCTTTGTGTTTTTTTTACATAAATCATGACATAGTCGACAAGGCAACTTGGTACTGGGCGACGCCATTATTATTAACATGCACAGGGACTTGGTATCAATTTCTAATCCTCAGTTCACATATGTGTATTATATAATGTATGATATAAAAAAATATATGTTGACCATAGGATGGTAATTCGTGCCAAGTCCCTGTGCCAGGTTCAACAATTTGAAAGCTTAGAGAACAAGGCTAAATCCGCTAAGGTTGAATACATGAATATGTTAATACAAATGAACGCTTGGCTAGCAAAGATGAGATGTTATAGGCTGGACAGATAATGACAACAAAAACAGGCTGAAAACATGTATGGAATGTGTTTTATTAAGAGAGGCTGTATAAACACATTATGAATATGTAAAATCATGATGGAAGTCCATTTTACCCGAATTACCTGATGTTATTTTCAATACCTTCAGTTCATCTATATTTCCACACTGTTCTCTGTATAAGGGATAGGAATCAGTTTTTTTTTTTTTTTTTTTATAAATCCTTGCAACCGCTTTTAAGTCATATGTATAAGAAAGATCTGCCAAATATCTGATTCCTTGACAGCTTAACTACAAATATAAAGCAGGAATTGAACTTTCTATATCAACTGCACTACACTTCATATCATTTGTTGACATTTTTCTGCTACAATACATGGAGTTTCCTTACAAGATGCTGATAACCGAAAAGAGTCTGAAACCTTAATCTTATCTTTTAGAATACTGTGTTTAAAAAAAATGTTATACATGTATCTCTTCGATCCACTAAACATCAACAAACAACATTTAAACCCTTCATTCTCTAAATCTGTTATTAAAAGGATTGTAAAAAATATATATATGTGTTCGCTTAAATGTTAAAATATTTCTGTTCCACATTCATATTTACAGTGGTGTCCTATACCTCTTATTCTGGCAGTTTATCATTCATATTTTTATTTTTCCATTTCTTATGCACTTCATATACATCTGATGAGAATGGGAGATATCTAGAAATGCACAAAATTCGCCAAGAAAGCTGAAAGTTACAAAAGGCCAAAAGGTGAAACTTTACACAATGCAGGCCAGGTATGAACATTTTACTGTAATGCTTGTTTTACTTTCCGTGTGGGGAGGATTTTTAATGCATCTCGACTGTTATATCAATCAATTAATTTTCATTTAGATGGTGTCCCTGAGAATTATTTCTTAAATAATTTAAAATTTGTTTCAAGTAATACTCATACTCTCTGTTTTAAACTAGGAACACTTGCTATGTACTCTAAGTATTTGTGCAGTTATGATTGATTGTCTTCCTTTGGATGGATAATATTTCTGTGAGTTGTGTCCCTCACATGATTTCCTCACATTCCTTTCTGTTATATATCGGATATAGTTTGTTACTTCTATAAGTTCAAAGTTTCCTTTTAGATAAAATATGTCATGTTTAGGTGATTTTTGAGAATTGGTGGTTTTGCGAAATTTGCTTATTGTTTTGCAAGGTACCAATATTTTTATGTTTATAACATATATAGGGTGCTCCCATAGCTACCACTTTCTTTAAAATGTAGATTGGACTTTTTTTTTGCTACCACTTGCAACATCAATTTGTTACCTAATATGTGGCTTTGTCATAATGGATTACAGTTTCAGTTCAAACCCTGTGTTAATATTCCTTTTTTTGCTGGAGTTATTGCCCTTCGCACATAGGAAATTATCAAAATAAACTTTTTGTTGGACTTATTTCGCTACCGCTTGCCATATCAATTTGAAACTTTGTTTGTGGCTCTATCATAATAGATAACAGAGTTTGAACCATGTATTAAAATTCCATTTTTGACAGGAGTTATGGCCCTTTTGCATATAGGAAATTCTCATAATTAACTGTTTTCCATATTATTTGCAACTTAGTATACATGTATAATGTAATACAGTTTGAGTTAGAACCCAGTGTCCATGTTCTATTTTTCTGGAGTTATAGCCCTTTGAACATCTTTAGTAATCAGATTTTACGTCTGTCTGTCCTTCTATGTGTTTTTAGCTCACCTGCCAAGGACAAGTGAGCTTTTGCCCTGGTGCGGCATTCGGCGTCCCGTCTCGTCGCGTCGCATCCTGATTCAATGTAAGCACTTAGCAACTTCATTCATTGACAGATTTTGGTCAAACTTTATACAAAGGTCAAGTACGAGTATACTTCATAAATCGTTGTATTTCAGGGATCCAAAGTCAAGGTCAATGTCACACTTGCTACATATAGAAAATCATTAACTAATTCAATTTAAACACTTAGCAACTTCATTCTTTCACGGATTTTTGTCAAACTTTATACATAGGTCAATTATGGGTATACCCGTGTGTTTCAGGGTTCCAAGGTCAGGCCAAGGTCACTGTTGCTATATATAGAAAATCAACAACTGATTCAGTTTAAACACTTAGCAACTTCATTCGTTCATGGATTTTGGTCAAACTTTATGCAAAGGTCAAGTATGAGTATACTTCGGACATTGTCGTGTTTCAGGGTTCTAAGGGCAAGGCCAAAGTCACTGTTGCTATATATAGAAAATCATCAACTGATTCAATTTTCACACTTAGCAACTTTATCCAATATGTTATGGAGATGGTAATAACATACAGAAAAAAACATATGAGTATTAAAGTCAACTTATCAACTGTAAGTGTAGAACCTTGTGTGTGTGCATACTTGGACTTTAAGCTTTGGATAGCTTTTCAGCCTTTGATATCAAAGGTCAAGGTCACTTACTATAATAAGAACATCAGTTTTTGCACTGTATTTCGAATTCTGTTGGATTGATTACACTCAGATTTTATCGAGTCCTTCCTGGAAGAAAGTGCCTGCTTAGGATAACTTTCCAGGTCCAGTGGTCAAAGGTCAATGGGTCACTATAAATTGAAAATCTGTTTAATATACTAATGCACAATATCTTGATTTCTCTTGGGCTGATTACACTCTTGACTTTATTCAGTGATTCTTCAAAGAAAGTGCCTGCTTGGGATAACTTTGCAGGCCCGGGGGTTAGGTCTCTATCACTGTTACTATATGAATAGAAAATCAGTTTATAAAATGCACTACTTATATTTTGAGTTCTGTTGGGCTGATTACACTCTAGACTTTATCCAGTGCTTTTTTTAAAAAAAAAAAATGCTTTTACTAGTGTTTGCTACATGTATACCTAACCACAGTTTCTTTTAAATCTTCAATAAACATAATTATGGAGAAGAGTCATGGCGACATTTAAAAAAAGATATATAAATCTTACTACCGCTTGTAATAATAATAATAATAATAATAATAATAATAATATACAACATTTATATAGCGCCCTATATAATTTGTAAAATTACTCTAAGGCGCTTTACAACATATGAATAATAGTAATGGTTTATAATTGTGAAAACAAACAACAAAGGCTTGCAATCACTTTCATACATTTACAAGCAATGTGCACATAATTGAACAAATAAAAGGGTGGTATTTACATGACGTCTTTGCAAAGATTCTAAAATGCAGACGTGAAGAGGTGAGTTTTTATGTCCCTCTTGAACTTGGCCAGGGTATTCGACTTCCTAATAGCAGATGGTAAGCTATTCCACAACGTAGCCGAAACCCTCCCAAAGCATCTGTTTCCGTAGGTCACAGTACGAGATTTTGGGACACACAACAAAGATTCTGACTCCGACCGCAGTGATCTTGACGGCTGATACAGGGTAACAAGCTCCTGTAGGTACTGATGAGCTGTTCCATTCAGTGCCTTGTATGTGTATACCAGAATTTTGTACTGCGACCTGTATCGTACAGGTAACCAGTGCAACGATTAAAGCGCAGGTGTGATGTGCTCTCTCTTTCGAGTACGAGTGAATAGCCGTGCTGCAGTGTTCTGGACCCTCTGCAGACGACTAGTTAGTTTGTCAGATATACCACAGAGCAGGGCGTTACCATAATCCAACCGAGAGGTAACAAGTGAATGCATATAAATCTTGCATGCATCTGCAGTCAGAAACTGCCAAATACAGCCGATGTTCCTGATCTGGTAGTAACAGGATTTGGCAATAGCGTTCACTTGTGTCTCCATGTTTAGAGAACTGTCAAAGTATTCCCCTTTATATAATTTATTTAAAATGTCTGTGCCATGCTATCTGAGATTGGCTTGGATTATCATTTTAAATTCGTTCAATTTTATTGTTATATCTCAAAAGATACGCTACTAATATTGTTTTATATTTCACTGGTACATCAAACGTATATTTTCGCATGAGGAAATGTATGTTTATATATATCTTGAATCAATAATGCTCTGCTGTTCACGCAAAACCAATAATGAAAGGTTGAATAGCTGACATTTTCTCTTTAACATCATTAAGTAGGTATTGATATTGAATCCTTTGGAGATTACCTTTCACATTTGAGTCGCTGCTTCCTAGTCTGGGTTACGTATCAGGATACTAAGTATAGGTAGAATATTCCTATCTTGATTTTTCAAATGACACTGATAACTAGTTGACGCTAACTAATTACAAGTTGGCGAGATTTAACTGATATTGAGTATGCGTTAACTTTTAGGCTAATATCGAGTCACAAGTTGCCTTTTACTACAGTTGTGGGATTGCACAACGTTACACGATGTGCGGAGGGCGCACGGTGTATGAACGATGTGTGCACGATGTGCGAACGATGAAAAATTGGACGAGCATTACTTGCGCACATTTGTGCGCACGATGGACGAACGTTATGCGAAAACAATCGTGGTTGGTGTAAATTGAGGAATGCCTTAACAATATATACGGTTTCGTGTTTAAACATATAAACTTGATTTTTAAGTATGTGCTATATATATACTAGCTGCATCTATAATCTTATCTTCATATTTGCTCTCTATACTTTCCTGAATAATTTAGAAATGGTGTTTTCGGTGTTTTTTGAACGACCTTAATCGACATGTAAAAGTATAGCACAGTTCCCGCATACAGGTAAACATACCATGTAGCCTGTTTGTACATGAACCTTGACCGTACTTGTCCCCGCCTGGGGCACTTACGTAACTCATCGGGGTGTGAAAAACCAGGTGAAGGGGATCTATAAGCCAAACCGAATGCAAATAACAAATACGAATTGTCCAGTTGTGTTTTCATAACGGTCATACGGTTTCACACATCAGCTATATGTGTCAGGCACATGCCAGGTAAAACTCCGGTCACTCATCAAAATGTTATTTACCTGTTCTGTTACCTAGGAGCCAAACCCATTCTTGACAGTCTAACGGTCACTGTAATACTGTGTAACACGACCTGTAAACGTGTACATAATATTAGTTATTGTGATGAGAAATCACAGTAATATATACAGTGTACATGTACTTTATTGCATACGAGCCTTCCGTATTTATTTCATTTCGTCATATTGATCAACACATTGTACCTAATCGCACAATTGTGCGGAGAGAAGCGCACAACGGGGCGAACGATTGTTAAATCGCACAGTTATGCGCACCATGTGCGGAAGGTGTGGGAACGATGTATGCACGGTGGGCGCACGCTATTTTTGGTGCGTTGTGCGGTCACACAACTGTATTACATTGTAAATAGTTGACGTTAACTAGTAACAAGTTGGCGCTTACTGGTAACTAGTTGACTCTTAATAGTAACAAGTTGGCGCTTACTGGTAACTAGTTGACGCTAACTAAACGCAAGTTGGCGCTTACTGATAACTAGTTGATCTAACTGATAACAAGTCGACGCTTACTGATAACTAGTTGACCCTAACTAAACGCAAGTTGTCGCTTACTGATAACTAGTTGACGCTAACTTATAACAAGTCGGCGCTTACTTATAACTAGTTGACCCTAACTAAATGCAAGTTGGCGCTTACTGGTAACTAGTTGACGCTAATTAGTAACAAGTTGGCTCTTACTGGTAACTAGTTAATGCTTATAAGTAACAGGTTGGCACTTACTGATAACTAGTTTATACTAACTGATAACAAGTCGGCGCTTACTAGTTGACCCTAACTAAAAGCAAGTTGGCGCTTACTGATAACTAGTTGACGCTAACTTATAACAAATCGGCGCTTACTGGTAACTAGTTAGCGTCTAACTAATAGCAAGATGGCGCTTATTGACAACAACTTGACGGTAACTGGTAACAATTCGATACTTACTGATAAGTAGTTGACGCTAAGTGATACTTAGTACGCGCTTACTGATAACAAGTTGACGGTAACTGCTAACAAGTTAGTGCTTGCCTATGGCATGTCAGAGCTTACTGATAACATTTTTGCGCTTCCTGATAACAAGTAGGCGCTTAATATTGGCTTATTGATGTCAAGTCGGCGCTTGTCGATGACAAGCCGGCGCTTACTGATGCCATGTCAGTTTGGTTTGTTTGTGTTTTACGTCCTATTAACAGATTTGATAATTTAAGGACGTTCCAGGTTTTGTGGTGGAGGAAAGCCGGAGTTCCCGGAGAAAAACCACCGACCTACAGCCAGTACCTGATCACTGCTCCTACGTAGGTTCCGAAACCACGACCCAGTGGTGGCGGGCTAGTGTTGGCAGAATGTCAGAGGCTTAATCCACTTGGCCACCGCGGCCCCTTAAGTTAGCGCTTACTGATAAAAAAAAATCGGCATATACTGAAGGTAAATAACGGATGAGTGTCGGCTCTAATATATTAGAATATAAGTGACTAGTTACAAGTCGTTGCTAACTAGTTCGTAAAGGATTAGCTCGATATTTATATGTACCTGAATATGTATGCTGATCAAAAACATATCATTTTTCCAATTAATAAAAGATTCGAATGAGCCTCGATTATTTAAATACAAACTGACTAAATAAATATTATCGTTATCAGTCATTTTTTTCCTTTGTGAATGTTTGGATTAAATAAATATCGAATTGATAAAAAGGAGGGTTTACTCGCTTGTAGCAGCACAGTTATATGAGTATGTTTGACATCATCACCACAACAATGTACCAACATACGACACTGCTTTTTAAGTTAAAGTGTTTTATCACTTTCTATCAAAACTGTGTTATAATGAACACACCTCTATAAAGCAGACCACATTATAAACACAAACGTGTTATTATACCTTCCTTGGATGTTATATAGGCGAGAAATGCATACGTGACTGATAAGTATGAATGATAGAGTTAGATTTTGTCCTGGAGCCGAGTGATCAATCAAACTGAATTATAAGTGATATTGGAGACACAAATATGCTCGGTATGACCACAGATTGGATCAATCATATCTGTAAGGAAACCAAACCTTGTGACAATCTCATGAAATACAAATTCAATTAAATTGAATGAAATATTATCAACAACAGTGTTCTTGGTACATCAAACCACAACGGCAAGACCTGGGCCCGGGATCATGAAACGGACTTAAGTCTAATTCTGGACTTAAGTCCAAAGTTTTTTGACTTAAGTCTAAAAACAGACTTAGCTTGGGGATCATGAAAAAAACCTTAAGTCTTAAGTTTAAATTTCTGTCTTAAATCCTAAGACTGCTACAGGTCAGACTTAAGTCTGAATTTGATCTTAAATATGGCGGACATATCGTACGCTTCAGGTGCCCGTCTGCTCCATTGAGAGAAAGGAAGAGAAATTTCGTCCCGGGTATTTATAGACCATTTACTTTTAAAACCCTCCAATTAATTCTGGACTATTAGAGTTTTACAAACGTGCTATTGATTCAAATGACCATCCTGAGGCGGTCCACATCGTAATCCAACAAGATCATCGAAGTTTCCCACCATTCAAGTTTCCGACCATCTACACTCGCTGGCTCAGCTTGTCCGAGAATCATTCACAGGAAGACATGATGAAATGTTAATCTTGAGTCTCATTGTATTGTCGACGTGTACATCCCTATAAAAAAACATACTTATATGTAGACCTACTGCAAACATACGTTCGCTTGAACTTCCACATGCACCGTTCCGGTGTTGTAAACAATGCGACTGCAGCGCCGCATCCTCGACGGTAGCGTAATAAAACTAATAAACGCTCTCATTTGCGAGATCACAATTATCACCGTACTGCGGATGAAACGAAGATGTAGTGTTCCTTCTAGCCTAAATAATTCTTTATTTTAATAATGATACATTGCTAAGAGAATTATTACTTTCTAGCTTGCTTTTTTTTATATAGTTGTACAATTGTAACTAGACTAGTTGTATTACACAAGAAAAAAAGTAATAGACTTTAAATATTTAACCAGAATTTGCAATATATATATTTGAATATAGTCAGTCAGCATGTCCTAGCAGGATTAAGATTAATGAAAGAATTGTAAGACATTCAGCTTTTCAATATTTGAAGAAACTTATCAACCTTGTCCGGGCCT
The DNA here is from genome assembly GCF_002113885.1 of Mizuhopecten yessoensis. Taxonomy (NCBI): domain Eukaryota; kingdom Metazoa; phylum Mollusca; class Bivalvia; order Pectinida; family Pectinidae; genus Mizuhopecten; species Mizuhopecten yessoensis. Next base: position 57,204 of record NW_018405156.1, read on the forward strand.
TCAGCTTTTATGAACATTTTCTTGTCTATGGACTTTAAACAAATCTGATGTGTTGATTAATAATAGAAAATACTCCCCTATATGGAGGGTGAGACACAGAAATCTCCAACCAAATAGGTGATTTTTTTAAACCTACATATCAAATTTGAGAAAGATCCCTTTGGCACTTCCCAAGAAATAGCGATAAAAAACTTTCACTATCAAAATCCAAGATGGCTGCCTGTCGGCCATGTTGTTTATCCGATCAGTCTCAAAAGTTGCCTTGCACAGTTAAGTACCAAGGGGAACCTACATATCAAATTTGAGAAAGATCCCTTTGGTACGTCCGAAGAAATAGCGATAACAAACTTTCACAATCAAAATCAAAGATGGCTGCCTGTCGGCCATGTTGTTTATCCGATCAGTCTCAAAAGTTGCCCTGCACAGCTAAGGATCAAGGAGAACCAACATATAAAATTTGAGAAAGATCCCGTATTGAGAAATACCGATAACAAGAATTGTTTAAGGACGGACCACGGACGCATGGTGATTTGAATAGCCCACCATCAGATGATGGTGGGCTAAAAACCCAACAGAAACTTAAAAAAAAATATTAAGCATTGTAGAAGATGACCCATTCCTTGATTATTCATAACGAACAACTTCCTGTTACATAGTTTTATTAGATATTTATTTTATTTATTGAATTTTGGCTCAAAATTCATATATAAATCAAATACTTCCTCAATATTTAGATAGTATGTCGCACTTAGTATTATTTACAAATATTTTTTGCCATGAACAACATCTGTTGTACAGAGTAGTAATAGTGATAAAAATGAAGTAACCCAAATTAAAACTAGATACCAGCTGTAACGGAGAGAAACCCAATGTCATAACTTTACCTGCTCCAGAATGTGCATTTATCAAGCTTATGTCATCCTGGACAAACAGTCTGCTATCACATTGCGTTGTCTCATGTAACAGCCCAGTAGCCCCTGGTAACCAATTTCCACTCCCCCAGGACACACACGGGGGAGGGAGGAGAGGGAAGGGCTTTCATTCCTCCTACGAGTACAAAAGGGGAGAAGTGGTGAGCTGTAAGTGGTCCCTAAAGACAGAGATATTAACCCCTCCCTTTCATTCCATTCCTTCATGAATGGGAATCTCAATAATTGTTTTACATTATTAAGATACTTGAACACTCTCCTGGTACCACCTGTTCTTCTCCTACTTTCTCCCTCTCACTTACCCTTTTCCTTCCCTCATTTTATATCCATCCTTCATTCATCATTCTCTTTCCCTCATTTATCCAATCCTCCCATCAGTTACTTTCCTTCTCCTTTAATTACCTTTTTCTTCTTCCTTGCTATATTATCCTCCCCCTCCCTCAGTTCACCCCTCCTTCCCTTCCTAACAAACAAAACCTATTTCCAGGAACTGTGGTATGATTTACATGACATTGTACACATGTCACAGACCTAAATCAGGTCAAATGTTGACACACAATGAAAACCTGAGATTCCACCTGATTCTGTTATATGATGATGAGAGGTGTATCATGTGATAGTCAATACTGTCTCCCTCACCACCCGGCAGTGTATTCCACCCCCCTATCACCAGATGTAGTCTGTTACACTGTATATATAAACCATCTCCTCACCAACAGGTGTCGGGCCTATAGGACATAGATTACCTGATCGCCATCAATACCTACAGCTGGTGAGTAAGACTTTTAGTTTTAAAACAGGATACATTTCTTGTTATTGATTTCCGTGTTTGGTAATAAATAAAAAGACAAACAAGTTTTCCTCTCAAATAGGTTTCCTCATTAAGATGTGGTTGCCATATGTTTGTATACTATAAGTGCTGACAGATAAGTAAGAAAAGGCTGAATATTGAAATTATGGCTTAGAGTCTGTAATAACACAAAGACAAATATGCGATATCCTTATGGTATGAAAAAAAATCGTCATACGGTAAACCTTCGGTCAGTTCGAACAAAATTAAATAAATATTGATGAACCTGACCGGATTATACAAAATTATGCTTCAGAAAATAAGCGTGAGTTCGAACTATCGGCAAAAATTTCGGCAAAGTGCAAATCAAGTCACAAACATATCCCCGACATGTTTTCTTCACCGGAGTATACCTCTATATATCCAATGTAGGGTCGATACGTAACAACGACGGCCTGGCATAGAACAATGGCACATTTATAAATGGGTAAAATGATAGTATATTATTTAATTCAATGTTAATTGATCATTAAACTTTCTTCATTTCATGATAATTATGATCGTTATTGCGAAGCAGAGGCCCTTGTGTAGGCCCCGAAACAGTACACGTTTCATTTGTGACACAAAAGTTAAGAATATACCTAGCTTGTATCAGAGACCTAAATATTGAGTCTCTGCGTGGTTAGGTTTTGTTATTTCGTAATGAATGGTCCGTTTAATAAATTGAAAACATAGTCTACATGACCTGTTGCGTTTACAAAGCGCTACTGTACAGTAAATATAGGTCTATATGTTAGTAAAATTAGGTCAGAACATCAACATGTCTGCTTTAAATTATAAGTGATATAGTCCTAATACCTACCAAACTTATTTGACACCTTCAAAATTACCCATCGCTAATTGGGACACCTGTGGATTGTTTGGACTTTGACATGAATGCTAATCACGTCACTCACCATGGCTGGGCGGCCGATTCCTACCGCGACATCGTGTCCTGCCCTACCTGGTGTGAGGCACACGTTTACAGGTAATACCTTGATTGGCAATAATTAAGGGATGTCTGGTCGCAATAAAATAATCAAAATGCTTAGTTAACACTGTATTTGACAACACACGGGCGATTTCTTAGCGTACAGCCATACAGCGTGACATAAATTCGTACTGATCGCATGTTATTTATACATTGTCGGGGCCTAATATAAGTTGAAATTGGCTGTCTCGTGCACGATGTATTTTTCAAACAATGTAAAAAAAAATGAATCAACGCTAAAATCTGTGACATATATTTATGGTTTGTCGGTCACAGCTGTGCTGCAATGCTCACACAATTTGACTAAAGATATATATATATACTTAAGGACGATTTCAATTTGACTAAAGATATATATGTATACTTAAGGACGATTTCAATTTGACTTAAGATATATATATAATTAAGGAATAGTAAAAAAAAAATCGGAAATATCAAAACATGAAAGCTTATAACTCAATTAGTCTACCTACTGGTTAAATACATAATTTGCCTAGAGATCTATTCACTTTATTCGCAAACAAGAGGCCCAGGGGCCTTGATAGCTCACCTGGAATTTTATTTTGAATTTTTCAAGCTGTTGGAAAAAAATACATGTTTATCAAAAAGAGTACAAGATAGTCTTGAAGCTGTTAAATCAGACTATGCATGTTTGGGGTCTTTTTGGCAAATCTTATTTTTCTATACATTTTTTATCTTTGTGAATCTATGTTGGAAGACTTGAACATTTTTTCTTATCTGAACTAAGCTGGTTGTTATAGCCATTTAGTCACTTCTAACACATCATATTGATTTAAACTTTTAACGTACATCACAAAATTTCAGGAACTTCAGCCAGTCCCTTTTATTATTCAGAAGTCAATTAAATGTTTCAACAAATTTAAATATAATATTATATGACCTTGAAATTAACAATTTTAAAATATACTCTAAAATTGAGTCAAGGTCATTCAAGAGCATTTGAATATATTTTAGAACCCTTTATCCCAGCATGTTATTGGCTAAATATCATCACCAAAGATTTCCCTGATATTCAGAATTCCCTGATATTCAGAAATAGTCATGTATTTTAAAGGATTTTACACATTTGACCTGTGACCATGAAGGCTAGTCAATGTCATTCAATTTCACTTACATCCCATCCCCTCATTCTAGCATGTTAATTGCTTAATATCCCCACTCTAGGCCTCCTGTTCATTGCAACTTGAATATAAGTCAAGGTCATTCATCTCAACATTTTACCACCAAAATATCAACATCCTGGGTTTTTTGGTTATTCAGAAGAAGTTGTTTAAAGTATAACGTTGACGCCAGACAGATGGATGACAGAGATTAGATAAAAATCTAGTGAATTTTATCTGGAAAGGGTTTTCTGAGGGTATATACTGCGCTTTAAACTATCCAGTTACCAGGTATATAATTTTAAATACTGCTCATCGATACAGATATTCCTATCCAATCTCATTTAGCCACTAAAACGACAAATTATAATCAATATTGTTCTGGTGTTCAGCAAGGTAACATGTACATGTTAGTTATATAACCTTGAACATATTTTGCTGAGTAACTATCACAGCTTAGTGTACATAGAAGAGTTTTCTATTTGCAGGAATTTAGGAGATGTAGTTCAATTTTGACTAGTTTGACAACCTCTGGGATGAGATTCGATGGATCCTTATTTATGCTGGGAATGTTCTCTGACAACTGACTGTCTTAGAGAGATTATGGCTGCTTCCTCTTTGATTTCCTTCACGCCTGGTGAATCTGTTGCTGTAATGTGGCCCCAATTATGATGACAGACTGGATACAATTTAAGTTGAATTAGGAACTGAAAATACAAAAATAATATTGTGTAAAAATGGCATGGTTGAGGATAAGTTTGCATGATACAGGCATTCATATTGACCGTGAAATTCATAAAAATCATATCAAATAAAGAAGCAAATTTAACTTTTCTTGACAATTTCAATTAAATATATATCTCAAATGTAAAAAGATCATTTTGACCTTGCCATTGACTCATCACTTCATCTCATCACTAATTGAAACATTAATATTATCCGAAAGTGATGTTTATAGTTTTTTCATTAATTCCCTTAAATCACAATGTAAAAAATAAGACTTATCAAAATTAAGAGGGTTATTCTATGTAAGATTAAATTTGAACATGGAAGGGTCAATTTCATTTTTGAGGGGTCAATGCCCCATATGGCCCCCTCCACGATTATCCTGTGTACTAAATGTTTTACATGCAATTGTATCTTATCTCAATATCTATAATATAATATTTATGGTTATACACCAAAATTTATAACTCGAAATAAGGGTGAGGGAGAAGACGAATTGTATTAACCCATCCCTATCAAATAATTCCTAACTTGATTGTTATTTAGAGTGTCTAAAATAAGCAAATATTAACTTCTGTTTACAGAAATACATTTTATCACAGTCTGTAATCATGAAGAAATGTACATGTATGATGTACATGTAATGACATGTTTTGGTAAACATTTATGATCCAAGTCTGACAGGGAATTGTAATATCTCATGTACAGCATCACCATGATCCTTCTAGTATACTGAAGGCTGTATGTTCCCCTCTTCCACTTACACTAAGTGTAGAAATATATATTTATTCAATAGTACTCTGTTTCTTTGGTCTTCATTTTCAAACAATAAAGAATTATATGAAAGCTTGAGACACAATTAATTCTTGTATAACAAAGGTCAAATACGTCGTAGTACTGGAAGTGTGAATAGTGCATTGATTATGATAAAGCTTTTAAACCAAATAAATTAAAACCTATTTTTTTTGGGGGGGGNGTGAACACTTCGGGGAGCTTACGAGTAGTCAGGCGGTTAGCCACAATGCATTTCTTTTGCGACTTTGTCATCCAGCCTTTGGAACAGCAGGCTTTTTAATTGTTGACCATTTCTTGCTCCGAAAACAACTTCGTAATCCGAAATCCAGTTAAATTCGCCCAATATACTCTGTACTCTTCCTTTTCTCCATTTTGTTTTTATGTTTAGCGTCAACAACGTGGTTTCCCGCATTGAAGAGTTCATATAAATACCGTAAATACGCAATTCGGCGCGCGCATGTGCTTGACAACGAATAATTTTAGACTTAAGTTCAGTCTCAGCTAAGATTTTGCTTAGCACGTTTCATGATCAACTTAAGATTTTGGTCTTAGCTAAGTCAAAACTTCAAACTTAAGTTCAAATTTTGTCTTAGACTTAAGTCCGTTTCATGATCCCGGGCCCTGGACTCGAACCCTGAACTTCAGGTGATATGCTGTCGCTCTAAACAACCGACCTACATAGTCAACAGAAGTGCTCTGATCCATCTGCGCTACAATTGTATCCAAAATAAAAGCAAGGGGAGGTTAATGTTTATACGAAAAACCAACAGTGGAATTAACGAGTAATTTGCTGTCAGTGGGACAGGGATGCTAACGAGGGACACGTCTTTCCTTGCACGTCAATCACAACTCTGACAGTGATGTGTTGGTGTGTATTCTCTCACGATCGTTCTGTAGGCCAATGATGATGGATTAAACACTGCGTCAAAGGAAACGATCGCTATGTCACAAAGGAATTACTGGGGTAATGTGTACTTACTAAATCTCACTTAAAGTATGTAATATATGGATATAAACTGTTGAAGCACCCTGGTTATGTCAAGCTGATGATGAATATATATAATATGTTTTAATATCGTCTTTAAGAACTTAATCTGGCACAGTAAATATTCCTGATCCTGGCATCACTTAAAGAACAATTACGATCGATCATTTTACTAGAGGGCCAACCTTGCTATTCTTAATAATAAATCATACTTTAATATTCATATACACGATGTATATTTTTATCTATTTTTTTATTTGTTATCAATGATCAATGAAGGCTATATGTATGGGAATCTATTTTCAGACATTGTTTCCATAAATATATATTTGAGTCATTTTAGCCAATCACCAGCCGGAATAGGAAATCCTCATGATTAAAAGTAGAAAAAACAAACTTATTTTAAAAGAACTTTCTATTATTGACGAGAGAAAAACTCTTAACAGAATATTGTCTTTTTCACCCGTCAAAATATAATCCTCAATACTTCTTGAGAAGCCAGACCGTTTAATTTATTTTCTTTATATTATCATCCAGAGATGTGTTTGCTAACCCAAGCTGTACAACTGATCGATTGAGATACTGTTACAAGTGCTTGCTATTCCGATTTACAATATCGTTTTTACGACAGTTGTAAGTAAAGTTTGAAAGTTATTAGTTATTTTGATTAACAAATAACTGTCCGACTAGGCTCCTTTATTACACATAAGCCATGATTCGCAACATATTGATTCTTTATAGAGCTCAGTGATTATTAAACCTGCTTATTTTAGCGCACGCAAATTTAGTGAATTATTAATGTGTTAACAGATACGTGAATTGCTGTATCGGAGCACCAATAATATCTGCGATAGTTAACATTACAGAGAAACTTCTATTGACATCTGTGATAATTAACATTACAGGGAAACTTCTATTGACATCTGCGATGGTTAACATTACAGGGAAACTTCTATTGACATCTGCGATAGTTAACATTACAGGGAAACTTCTATTGACATCTGCGATAGTTAATATTACAGAGAAACTTCCATTGACATCTGCGATAGTTAACATTACAGAGAAACTTCTATTGACACAATCGGAATTTACGGTTATATTTAAAGTAAGAAAAACGCTCACATAAGAATACCGCTACCGTTATATGTACTGTAACAGTGTTCTGTGTTTCACAATCTCGTTGTTTTCTGTACGAATGACCGACTTAGTTGTTGGTAGAGTCACAACAAGATAACCGGTTCTAACCAGCATGTTGTGACGGGCAGGGATGTATGTGCTGTCAGGACGGACTGTTACTCACAAGCAAGTTGGCTCAAAGCCAACGTCCAATCTCCTGTCATACAAAAGTGATAATCTCACTTCCGGGAGGAGGAGTCTTTAAAAGAATATGTTTCAGACATAAATGAAAACGGTGACTATTAAGGCGATACCTTCTGGAACAATGCTACTTTATCTTTTGACAGAGTCTCATAGAAATACATTTTTACTAAGAGAAAGAGTAGCAGTGTTGTAGATTCAAAAATTAGGACAGGAGAATTTTAACTCCAATGTGCCGTTTAATATCGATATTGCAGATACTTAACAAGCACATGCATTCAATACATAGCGTAGGTACTATATACTTGTCGAGAACACCTTCGCATTGGGTCCCCAACAAACAACAAAACAATAAGTAAAACATACCACCAACAGTTTCTAAGTCAGTGGAAGGCTATATATTATGGACCACTTGCTGCTGGCTCAATTGCTTAAGATGATTGGCCGATTCTTTTGCATTTTCTATCGAACAAATCTATCAAAATGTACCAGTGATAAGAAACATATTTAAGAAGAAAATAACTGAATTACCAGAATAATGTTCGAAATTGTGAAATACCAAAATGAAGTTCGAAACTGTAAAATACCAGAATGAAGTTTGAAACGTTTTTATCCTGAAGGCGATTCACTTTTTTTCAGAACACCAACCTAGCAATGTGAATATTTAACTACTCGATAATGAAGGCGGGAATAAAATGTGTATTCATTTTTGCTAAATTGCAACAGACTAAGAATTTCAATCTATTAAAATAGATATAGAATCTTAAACCCATGTAAAATAATTCTTTTTCAAATTCAAAAGGAAAAAAATCTAATGGAAAAGGGGGATATTAAACCTATTATTCTCCGCGTCGAATTTTTTAGACAACTTTTAATCCTTTCCTTACAGACTTCAAGGGCCATTACGGATGACAGTATGCCCTGCCGGAGCTATTCAGGACTTGGGAAGGGCCTTGGACGACTGTTGGAGGGATCCTGATAGTCTTGATAAAGGTATTCACTGCGTTCCTAATAACCTGATTCTTGCGAATATGCTGGCAAGGAATCAGGTTGTAGCAGGTAAGACAAGATAAGATAATAGGTTGAGTCGAGGAAGGTTACTTCTAGAGTTTCAATGTCAGACCTTTGTTTGTTATTGACTCTTAAATAACATTTTGTTGTTGCATAAAAGTGACATTTATTTTATTGCAGATGACAACAAATTATTTAATGATTTATTGTAATATAACTAATTTGAAAATTTGTCACGAAAACGACAACACATCTGATTCAATTTTAATGGCATTCTGTAATGCGCTGCATGTTTTGCATAAACATGGACTGAATACATGCATGTCTTTGTTTTTAAACCATTTACGTTCATTTGATCAACGTATATGTTGAACACTGAATATTGTAACGAGAATTTTATTACTCTTGACTTTTGAATTGATTACATTTCCATGATTTAACATCAAGAATTGTTTTGATCTAAGGGTTCAATGACAACTGACGGTTTTTTACGAAGTTATCTAACTCAACTTATGTCATTTTCATGTAAACAAAATAGAAAAGAAAATGAGCTTAATTAAGGTCATTAATTGATCAAACAAAGACTGCGTTGTTGAATTCTCTGTACCACATTTTATTACGTTACCAAGTGATTGATACCGCCGTTGCATAAACGACGAGCATTCTTTGTTTAAACATGAACAAAGCTTTATTAACAGCTTAATGAAAATACCACTTCTTACGTTAAATTAAACGTCTGTAAAATGATACACAAAAACTGTTTATCATAAAGTGTAAACGTGTCATAATGGATATTTAATATTTTATTCCAAAAACCAGCAGGTGGTCATCAATATTTCATAACTCGTTGTTTTTAAATTAAAATGGATCTTTTTAACATTAACTATGGTATACAATAAGTTTCATTCAAACAGAAGTCATGAAGCGTGATAGCACAAATTGGCGAACATATTTGAACTGAGCTGTGCTACATACCAAGATAAATGTCAAAATGATCTATTTTGATCTTTATAATGACGCTTAAAAAAAACGAACAAACAAAAGAAAACCAATTGCATTTTATCCACGATGGTTTCTTTCGCTTCATGATACTTTCAAATATTTATTTGTAAATAAATAATTGGACATTGTATTTTTACAGGAACACTTGTTGTTTTTATAGTGACATGTACGTACCTTACGGTTACCAGTTACATAAAACACGCCAATCAAATACTTTTTGGAAGTTTCGCCATAATGTGATTTTGATGCTACGTCATGATCGTACCCCATTACGAAGAAAAGTCACGAACAGTTTTCGATTGGAAAGTATTAATAACTAACATTAACATGTTATAGTTCTTAGTGTTATTTGTTATATTTTTCTGGTTGATTGGCACATGTAGACTTATGTAAGAGCTGTGCAACGAAAATGTAAACATTGGCTTCTAAAAACAATTATTATTTGGTTGGCTTTTGTAAAAATAAATTGTACAACGGAAATATATATATATACATATTTCATAGAATTATGTAAATATATAGATATATTTTCTTTCACTGAATTCTTCTAAAGTGACTTTTGCATTTGAAACGGAAAGGATTTGCCATGAATTAAGTTCTGAAAACATTCTCATATTCTAATATTTTCCATTTCAAGATATAGAAAAATATTACAAATGAAAAACCACCCGCTTCTTTTGTATGGACTTTGTTTTATTCATATAACCATTGTAGTACATAATACAAATAATATTGAACATAAATGAATTGGAGACAGAAACAAGTGTTAATACACTTATATAAATATGTTACCTTCCATTGTATCAACATTAACAACTATAGCTCAGGGATAGTGACGTGAATAGGGACAAATTACAGGGGAAGTTAGAGGAGAGGAAATGCAGTGTAAAATATGGTACATGGACAAAGTATGTTATAATTAGGAATTTGCTACATTGTGGTCAATAAAAATCCTTCTGTTGCGTCATCGTTTGTACACTTTAAAGCTGAACGTTGATTTACGAACTACAGATTTCAAGAAAGGTATATATATGTATATAAGTAAGATCGTACATAGACCATCTGCATTATAATGCTGCTATAAAATATGCTCTATAGTAATCATGTGGTAAGCCCGCTTCTTTTTAAAAACAATTCATTTTGCATCAGGTTATAACAACTAACTTGAGATTACTTTAAACATTTTGTTTAGAAATTCATTAACGTTTTTTTGTAAAAAGACGGATGCTGTTATTATATTGGCGGTCTAGATTATGTCATACAACATGTCGGTATTAATGAGGCTTATATATTGCACTTTGTCACCTTAAGCCAACACGCAGTATGCATATGTCGTATTAGCTCTCCTACAAAACATTACCGATACACCATTAGAGGAAATGAAGGGTTAAGTTTTACGTTATAACCCGCGAATCAGTACGCATTATTCACTTCAATGTGTTAATTTGTGGTAATTTAAATCGATTCAAAAGCGTGATTTCTTTTTTGATTTCCTAATATTGCTCATTGTAACAAAAGGAAACCTCACCATACACACTTCCTTTACGACGGGATATTATGTGAGCACTATCTATTCTATAAAGACACAATCTACTATGCAGGTCAGGTCTGCCAGCCATGAAACATGAACATATTACGATATATAGAATTCAATTCATAACAGGAAAATCACCAAATGTCATGACTAAACATATATTTATAGATAAATACAAATCAAATCGGAATCTGACGAACACTGATGGCTGACAAATTGACACGAATATGTAGACACTTAATTGAATGACTGACCCAGTTCATTTGGTGAAAGGATTCCTCAACAGGTAAATATTGTCACAGATAAACTGTCCCTTGGACAGGTAAATATTGTCACAGATAAACTGTCCCTTTTGACAGATAAATATTGTCACAGATAAACTGTCCCTTTTGACAGGTAAATATTGTCACAGTTATACTGTTCCTTTTGACAGGTAAATATTGTCACAGATAAACTGTTCCTTTTGACAGGTAAATATTGTCACAGTTAAACTGTCCCTTTTGACAGGTAAATATTGTCACAGATAAACTGTCCCTTTTGACAGGTAAATATTGTTAAACTGTCCCTTTTGACAGGTAAATATTGTCACAGTTATACTGTTCCTTTTGACAGGTAAATATTGTCACAGATAAATTGTCCCTTTTGACAGGTAAATATTATCACAGTTAAACTGTCCCTTTTGACAGGTAAATATTGTCACAGATAAACTGTCCCTTTTGACAGGTAAATATTGTCACTGTTAAACTGTCCCTTTTGTGGTTGAGTGTTACTTATATATATTTACATTTGCATGGCATTATCACTATATAGCCTCTTTGAAATCTGTGTCGTTGATGGAACTTTAATTACCATGCAGCACGAGACGTAATTCTTAGCGTATTAATACAACACTGACCGAAACTACAATATGCAATGTAAATAAACATGACGGCTGCTGAAATATCGCTAGGCATTGTGAGATTTGACAATGTCATTGTAAATTTATGTGCAAAATAAAAAATACTTTTATTACAACAAAAACAAGACCAAGGTCTGCAATATCGTATAACATGCACATCGGTTGAAATCACCAATGCCGGCAATGGAAACAATTTTAACGCTCATGCAATTTATCAAAAATATCGTCTGTTACACTGCACTGATCAACATGGTTTCATTACAAATGTCTGAAATACACATATTTTATACCCTAAAATCTCAACAGGAATGCTTGACATTATCAAGGTTCCTTTTCTGTCAATAAAAATGGCATGTGAATTTCTTTGTTTAATTCACTGTAATTGTCTGTTCCGAGAGGAGTATTTAGCAATAACAAATATTGGATATAAAAGGATTAGTTTTTCAGCTTTACGATATATTTTAACATTCTTCTTTCCATTGCAGAGGAATGGTTTTAAAGAAATGCATCGACTCATCATTTCGACACTAGGCAGATTCTGGGAGCCATAATCCGGACTTTTGACATCCATTTCCGGCTCTTTTTTTAAATTAATTAGCATTCATTTAATCTTTTAGAAGTCTATGTTAGAATTGTTTCAATTATTTTTATTTATGGATTTAATTGCTTCAAGCATGAGTGATTGTGACTCTGTGACATTGTTCACATTTCTCACACATGGTTGACTATGGTTAGTAGGAGTGATAATGCTATGTCACGTGTCAGTGGCCAGTAACCTTCCAGTGTATTTTATATACAAAGAAGTAATTTGCAGTCCAGAAAATTGTAAAATATTTGAGGCAAAGCGCCAATTTATCAAGATACAAACCTCTTGTATATTTTAAGTATATACATGTTTATTTAGCATAGCGCATGAATATGAAAGCAAGAATTATGTTGAAGTTTGCTGAGGCATAACGGCTTAAAGTCAAGATGGTTGTAGCTTTGTTAATTAAACCAAGCTAATCAAAGTCAAGTACTCAGGTAACATATTTCACCGGTGTTAATGATGTAAAATATAAATGGGTGAGCAACTATGGTGAATAATTATTTATTGTTTTGATATATACTGTGAAATCAGATATTTTTGTGGGGTATAAATTCCGTTGTTTCCTGAAAAAACACACCCATGTTTGAATACTTAGGTATATGAATTTGTGGATTAGAACTACCCACGCAAACGGAGGATTGCTTTATATTAAAGTCTCAATTTCTTCACGGACCTATGCATTCGTGGATAAAGATTACCAATGAAAAATAATAAAAAAGTAATTTCACAAGTGAGAATGGGTCACTTGATTCGTCGTCTGAAGTAGGAAGTAGTTTATATATTATGCACTTAAATATTAGGAGCATTAGGAATATTAAATTTCCTTGAACACTTTTGTAATGATGTAGATAATGTATGCCTTACAGAAACTCACTTGGATGAATGAGTAAAAGACACAGATATTGGCTTTGATAATTACCCAAATGTTATTAGGAAAGATAGAAATATGTTCGATAGTGGTGTTGCAGTTTACTCTTCTACTGACGCTAGTGTCAAGCGTAGATTAGACATTGATTAGCTCAATTAACTGGACTGAATTGTTTAAATTGACTAACGATCCAGATCATAAATGTAACATACTAACAAATACGATACTGTCTATTTTCGAAAAACATGTACCAACCAAATATGTAAAGGTAAGTCCAATTGACAAACTATGGATGACCCGTGAGCTAAGAATAGTAAAAAGGACTAGAAATCGACTTAAAAATAGATATTAGAAAGAAAACACAATTATCTCTCGCAAAATATTTATTAAAATCTAGAAATAAAGTAAGTAACATGATGAAATTTGCTGGAGAAATATTTATTGAAAACATCAATGCGTTAATTGACAGAAACTCTAACAATCCAAAGGTGCATTGGAAATTAATGCGAATATCACGGAAAGGGAACAAATCTACCGACATACCACCGCTGTACGATAGAAATACCAACCGTAGTATTACAGACGAGTTTGGTAAAAGTGAACTCCTAAAGACATTCTTCCAGTCCATTTCTAATTTAGACGACACTCACTTCCCACTACCTGTATTCGACAACAAAACCGATGTTCACATAAATAATGTTTTAGTCGCAAGATGTTCTTGATATTATCAATATACTCGATATAAACAAGGCATCAGGACCTGATGAATTAGTCATAGAATGTTAAAGTTAATTGCCAATGACATATCATCACCATTATCTAATATATTAAATGAATCACTAAGTAAATCAATATACCCAAATGCTTTGAAAACTGCACATGTTACACCTATCTTCTTAAAAGAAGAACGAGATTCGGTTGAAAATTACAGGCCTATATCTTTATTGAGCTGTATTTGAAAGTTATTTGAACGCATTACATACAAACACATTTATAATCATCCTATTAATTGTAATCTCTTAAAAAAACTACAATCTAGTTTCTCTCCTAATCACTCCGCTACTCACCAATTAATAGAATTGTACCATAATAATACTATTTGTTATGGACAACCGAGACATTACTGCTATTGTTTTTTTGTGATTTTTCGAAAGTTTTTGACCTTGTTTGGCATAGAGGATTATTATTTAAATTAGATAAGTATGGTATCGGAGGCTCGCTTTTGAAATGGGTAAGAGATTATTTATTGAACAGAAGACAGTGTGTTGTTCTTAAAAATGTTGTATCATCAGAAGTCTGAATTAAAGCTCGAGTTCCCCTGGGATTAGTCCTTGGGCAACCGCTCTTATTTCTAATATACATAAATGATATATATCTGAAACCCTACAATCAATTGCTATACCTTTTGCTGATGATACTGCCCTAGCGTACTCATCAAACGACCCGAACGAAATTGAACAGGTGATAAATAATGATTTAGAGCAACTTAATATTTTGTCACAGAAATGGCTTATGAAATTTAACCCCAACAAAACAGTGGCAATGGTTATAACAAATAGGAAATTCGACAACTTAACTATCAGTGATGACGCCAAATGGAACTGTCACATAGAGTATATGATTCATAATGCTACAGAATACTTGTAAACTCTTCGGAAACTCAAAGTTACACTCAGTAGGAAACTCATTGTCTATCTGGAATACATAAGGCCTCTATTGGAATATGCGTGTGAAGCTTGGGATATCTGTAGCCTATAAATAGACCTAGAATAGAAAAACTTCAATATGAAGTTGCATGAATTACTACTGGACTTCCAATATACAAACAAATCTCTGCCGTACAAATCTGCCGTACAAATCTCTGCCGTACAAAGAAGTTGACTGGGAATCACTTCACGATAGAAGAAATAATAGAAAACTAGTAATGTTTTATCACCAAAAGGAAATACCCCGGAATGTCTACAATCTGTATTGCCAACACAGGTTTCTGAACAATCAAATTATAATCTTAGAAACCGTAATCATTACCAATCTCACCGTGTAGGCTAAGTCTTATAAGGTCATCATTTATACCGAAAGTAACAAGTATATGGAATGTCTATCTGATGATGCTAAGCATATTGACTCCGAGAATCTTTTTAAGAAATAGATAAGAAAACAGAAATGTATTCCTAGTGAGAAAATATTTGATGAATTTGGTCCAAGGAAAGCCAACATTCGTCATATGGAGGATTCTAGTCATTGTCTACTGGAATGTCCCTTATATCAGGCCAAAAGAACAGAAATGATTCCAAGGAAAGCTAACATTCGTCATAGGGAGGATTCTAGTCATTGTCTACTGTAATGCCCCTTATATCAGGCCAAAAGAACAGAAATGTTTCCAAGGAAAGCTAACATTCGTCATAGGGAGGATTCTAGTCATTGTCTACTGTAATGTCCCTTATATCAGGCCAAAAGAACAGAAATGTTTCCAAGGAAAGCTAACATTCGTCATTTGGAGGATTCTAGTCACTATCTACTGGAATGTCCCTTATATCAGGCCAAAAGAACAGAAATGATTCCAAGGAAAGCTAACATTCGTCATAGGGAGGATTCTAGTCACTATCTACTGGAATGTCCATTATATCAGGCCAAAAGAACAGAAATGATTCCAAGGAAAGCTAACATTCGTCATAGGGAGGGTTCTAGTCATTGTCTACTGTAATGTCCCTTATATCAGGCCAAAAGAACAGAAATGATTCCAAGGAAAGCTAACATTCGTCATAGGGAGGATTCTAGTCACTATCTACTGGAATGTCCCTTATATCAGGCCAAAAGAACAGAAATGATTCCAAGGAAAGCTAACATTCGTCATAGGGAGAATTCAGGTCACTATCTACTGGAATGTCCCTTATATCAGGCCAAAAGAACAGAAATGATAAACAAACTAAACTGGTATCCAAATATATCTCTTACTTTTTGGTGACAAAAATGTTAACTTGCACTCAAATATACAAATATGTCAAGCGGTTCAATTATTTATTCTCGAAAATAAACGTTTTCTTTCGAAATAAACACTCACCATCTTCCCCCCCCCCCCCCCCCCCCCCCCCCTCTCTCTCTCCCTCTCTCTCCCTCTCTCTCTCTCTCTCTCTCTAATTTTTATAAAATTTGTCTATTATATTTACAGCTAGACTATTGCGTTATCATGCATTGATTTTGTAATTCAATCGGGAAAAGGCACAACTACGGTATGATAACTTGCGCCTAATTCTTTTGTTGTAATATTCAATTATATCACCTTAAACTAAAGTAGTGATTTCACAGTAAATACAATGTCCTTTGGTAACATTAAGTGCTGTTGTAAATAAGCTAAACAGGTAAAAAAATCATAAAAGCCCATTTGTTGTCCTGTCTTAATAAGATGACTAGCTCATTCATAACTCTATAGAAGAAATGGTATATCATCTAAAGTTGATTTGTATATATCAGTGTCTTAGCCTTTACTGTTTACAGTGTGATTACACATATATTACCGGGAAATTTTACTATTTTTGTTAAGGTTTTGCAAGGCCACCTCCAGTTACCAGTATGCTTCTCCACAGGTAGAACAAGAGAAATCAAGTTTTGCCAGGCCTAGGTCTATAACAATACATTCAGTTTAGTCACAAAAAAAGTTAAAATGCAGGTGGCCTTTTTTATTCTTGACTACGTTCGTGTCGCAATACACCAAGTTCTAATGCGATATATCCAGGTTGCAAATCTGAAATCTGAATAAGATTTTTTTTTATTTGAGTGTTAAAGTTAATCTATCAAGGCATACACATTAATGATGACTATGTCATTTTTTAAGGGGTTTGTTGAACCTTAAATATTTATATCATACGTTGTTTACAGCGATCTACCATGAGTAGTTCCGATGTAAACAAAGAACAATACACACAAGATCGCGCCAAAGTTGGAAATCAATTATCAACCAGCAGGTTTGTTTTTCAAACAATAATATGAAATAAGCTTGCTTCAATAGTCTGCCGCTTAAATGCCATTATTTGAATATATCCTAAGAGCGTGTTTTTATGAATGAATATATGATGTCATGCCCCGTAATAACACTCAAAACTTTTTTACAAGTTGTACAAAAGCTAATAAATATTTGATGTTTTTTTTGTCTCCTCAACGTGCAAGATCATGTGATGACGCTGCAAAAACTTTTATATATCCTTTGATAATAATGATCGTTTTTTATTTTACATAACGTATGAGTTTGAATTTATATAAGAATAATATCAGGCGTGGTTAGACTGAAGTTTTATCAGAACGGTTATATTGTAAATCTGATGTTAAAATAGTAATGAACGATTTTGCTTCAACATAAGTACATGCTTGATAGAGTGGTCTAGCTGTGGGCCGTTCTCATGCATAATTTCATTATACCTGTCAGTGAAGCACGACCTGGCATCTAGGTCAGCATAGATCAAACATAAGCTCAGACCTGTCTGAGTTATATAGGAAATATTCTTACCGGCTGTCATTCCTGGGACAATGTTGATGATGTACCAAGGGGATATTCGTTAATCAAATCTCAATTTATACAATGACTGGAGTAAAAGAATGCTCAGCTGAATCTGTTTAGTGGTCATTATCGTAACACACAGTGTTTTCTAGCTGTTCATGAGCTACTGAAATTATAAAAATAAATGAATGAAGTATTATAAAGCTCAATATACAGAGAGACTGATGTTAAAAAAGATACCCCAATGAGCCACCGCCTCAGTCCCCTACAGGTTCGGGGAAAGGCCTGCTGTGTCCCACTTAATGTTATCGTAAGAGGCGACTAATGTGAGGCTCTATGGGGTGCCACTGTGTAAATCATCGATGATTCGCTCACCCAATGAGGCTCTATGGGGTGCCATTGTGGAAACCATCATGATTCGCTCATCCAATGAGGCTATATGGGGTGCCATTGTGGAAACCATCATGATTCGCTCACCCAATGAGGCTCTATTGGGTGCCATTGTGGAAATCATCGAGTATTCGCTCACCCAATGAGGCTCTATTGGGTGCCATTGTGGAAATCATCGATGATTCGCTCACCCAATGAGGCTTTATGGGGTACCATTGTGGAAATCATCGATGATTCGCTCACCCAATGAGGCTCTATGGGGTGCCATTGTGGAAACCATCAATTGTTCCTACACCCAATGCCTAATTTGCGATCTGTAATTTTTCTCTTTTCCCTACTTTTCATATGACCTTGGCTGTGCCGTTAAAACAAATAAACAAACAAACAATTGCCACAATACCGTGTAGGCGTCATACTATATATAAACATTTTATATACACTTAATGAGGACGTTTTGTGATACCTAAACTGACAAACAACTAGTTGATGAGCCATGTTAGATACACAACAGTCATACGTAATGATAATACATTCAGAACATTAATGCAAAGAAAAGACATTTTATGTCAAATAATACATATATACTTTAATAAGCCTGAACTCGGTTCACAAATTACGCCATACAACTGCAGCCATCAGTAAAATACTTGTTTTGCTGTAAGCCGGATTTCTCCACCTTCTTGATATTTTGCTCTGAGCAGCTGGCGAGACTTGTTTTACTGTTTTCAAGCAATGTATAGATAACAATAATATCAATAGGTCAATGAACTGCAGACACGAAGTATGATTAGCATATCATCTCCATATCTTCCTATTAACAGATTGTTTAATACACATTGTTTGATCAATACTTGCTTGGGTTATGTTTACGTTTAACTATTGAAGAGGGATAACTCAATTATATAATAGAATATATAATTTATGCTAATTGATTTGCTGACTTTTATAGCTGATCAACTAGTTTATCATGGAATGACGTAGCGTAATTAATGTAGTTCAATAATTGTAATAATTAAATAACTGTTCAATCAGGGCATGAGCAAATGACGGATAACATGATCCAGCTGAACAAGGTTAATGTAAAAGCGTTTATTTTAATATATAAAGTGGTCCTGGGCATTTATTGAGAAAGTGTTGTGTTTTTTTGGTTTTGGAAATAGTATAATAAACTGGGTTAAAACATTACATAATGATGCTAGTGCTGTAATTAATCAGGGAGGGAATCTGTCTTCATTTTTTCAAGTTAAAACGGGCTGTCGTCAAGGGGACCCGATTGCTCCTTATATATTTATTCTGTGTGCTGGAATTTTAGCTATAAAACTAAGAAGCAATAATAAATTAAGGGTATTAATGTTGATAACTGTCCTATACTTCTATCACAATATGCGGATGACACTGCACTTGATGGTACAGAAAGATCACTGCAGGAAACTTTTACTGAACTTAATTTCTATGCAAGTATATCAGGATTAAATAGGAATATTTCAAAAACTCAAGTGCTCTGGATTGGCAATAACATTTTAAGCTCAGACAATTTTCTTCCAGAACTTGACTTACAATGGGGTAGGGAAAACTTCACACTTCTTGGCATTGAAATTCACGTTAATTTACATGAGATACCTAAACTGAACTTTGATAAAAAAAAAAACTAACAAAACTTAAATCACTTATCAGATCATGGAAAAGGAGAATATTAACACTAATTGGTAAAATAAACATAATAAAACCAATTTTGGTTTCACAATTTAATCATTTATTTATCTCGCTGCCAAATCCAGAGGAAAAGTTTCTTTGTAAACTGAATTCTATAATTTATGAGTTCTTATGGAACAGTAAAGGGGATAAAGTAAAAAGAGAAGTTGTTATTCAAGACTTCATTAATGGTGGGTTAAACATGATCAACATCAAAACTTTTATAGACTCACTCAAATTAGGTTGGATTAGAAGAATGTTTCAATGTACATCTAAATGGCAAGCAATTTTAAAAACATATGTTGATATAGACATGTTGGCAAATTGTGGTTCAGATTATATTAAGCTATGTGAAAAAAAATGTAAAAACAAGTTCTGGACTGATGTTTTGAAAGCTTGTAAAAACTTGTATCATGCAAATGAAATTAATATTAACAAAAATGAGGTATACTTGAAGACCCCCTTATGGTTTAATGACAAAATCATTATTGATAGAAGGTCAATTTTCATTAAGGATTGGTATAAAAAAGGAGTTATTAATATAAATGACCTGATTAAAGACTATAATTCTGGTTCCTTTTATACAGTTCAAGAATTCACTCAAACTTATCAAATACAGACTAATTTTCTCAAATATCACAGTGTTCTTTCTGCAGTAAAATATTTCTACTCTAATCCAGATTTTCCTAAATTAAGACTGTTATGTCCTTTTATTCCTGTACACTTAGAACCATTTTTTAAAAAGTCTAAAGGTTCCAAACATTTTCATAGTATCCTAGTAAAAAATAACATCGTTCCATCAGGACAGAAGAACTGGAATAGAGTCTTTGATTTTAGTAACTTTTCTTGGCATCAGATTTTTAAGCTTCCCTTTGCTATAACTACTAATTCAAAATTTCAGTGGTTTCAGTATAGAATAAATCACCATATTCTGACAACAAATTCTTTCCTTTTTAAAACTCGAATAGTTGTATCTCCTATGTGTACACTTTGCAATTCTGAGATTGAAACTATTACCCATATTTTATGGGAATGTCAAGAGACTCAGAATCTTCTTATTAGTTTTGAAACTCTTTTGGATGCACTCATTATTCCTTTTGATTTTAATAAAGAATCTTATTTATTTGGATTTCTTACACAAAATGTTAATGGTAGAATTGATAATGAGATACTCATTATAATTAAACAATATGTATATAAAATGCGTTGTCTTCATAGCTCCTTAAATATAAATGCATTGGTTAACACAATAAAAGACTACCATAATATACAAAGATTTATAGCAAATAGCAAAGGAGAAACTTATAGAGAGAAGTTTGAAAAGGAATGGAAAAAATGGGAAAAACTTCTTGTTTTGTAAAAATAATATTCTGATAGCTGTCTCCTGGGCTTTGGAAATGAATTATAAAATCAATAATTTTCTT
>NW_018405156.1:78884-84018 GCF_002113885.1 Mizuhopecten yessoensis
ATGATGATGATGATGATGATGATGATGATGATGATGATGATGATGATGATGATGATGATGATGATGATGATGATGATGAGGAGGAGGAGGAGGAGGAGGAGGAGGAGGAGGAGGATGATGTTGTTGATGTTGATGATGAATGATGATGATGATGATGATGATGAGGATGAGGATGATGAGGATGAGGATGATGATGATGATGAGGATGATGGAGGTAATAACATCACAATGTATGTGAGATGATGATGATGAGGAGGATGACGGAGGTAATGGCATCACAATGTATGTGAGATGATGAGGAGGAGGATGATGATGATGATGATGATGATGATGATGATGATGATGATGATGATGATGATTGAGGTAATGGCATCAAAATGTTTGTGAGTGAGTGGACGTTTTGTTGTTGTTGTTTTATATATCAATAAAACTTGTAAAATAAATAAATAAATAAATAAATAAATATATGAAGTGGTTAATGTAGACATGTAAATTAAGTTAGAATCGATTGATAGGTTGGTATGCGGGTGGGCGGTATGATACAAATATATACCCTTAATTTGTAATAGGAGACTAGCGAAATATCAGCAGTGAATCATCAATGAATCGGGAGTGCGGAAACCAGCAGCAGTGGTTGCAGGAGAAAATCATATCCGATGTAGCTTTTTTATGGCATAAATTTGAGACGCGATTACGATGCGGTGTCTTTTGTTAGAGGTGTACTTAAGGAGAAGCTAAAACGTGTTACAACCTTTACATAAAATAAGGAAGAACATTTCCTGCTGACGTGTTTGTAAATCTGTTACAGACCACAGATCTAAGTTTTATCATAGAATCTGTTGTCTACTGCAAATTCTCGAATATGATTGGAGGTAAAACGTCATGTGACGAATCTGTAAACCTTTTACAGAATCCAAAAATAGAAACAAGAGTTACTGTATATAACGGACTATGACGTCATTTTGATTTTGAGTTATCTATAATAATGTCACATGAGGGATGAGTGGGTTGAATGCAAAAATGACAATTAATAATACAGTTGTGGACCTCAGTTTCAGTATATTCACGATATACGAACCAGGTCTGAGACCTAAGACCAATTCGGTTTATGATTGATAGACCTCACCTAAATCCAAACCTAAATTAAGTATATCTGTTCCTTTGGACGACTAAAAGAAATTGTTTATAGGCAACGCGAAAAGCCTCATGCACGTTTATAATTAGTTTCCGGTTGAAAAGCATTCAAGTGTAACAATTATCGCTGTTACCGGTTAAAACAATAGTTCAGGTTACGCTCTACAACGGAAATGTAAATAACAAACATTAAATTGAGAAAAAAATCTCGAATAGTTTTATGTAGATGAGGATGATTAAATCCATTGATTGGTTGTCGTGTACATCCGCTTTGTACTGTTTAAGTGTCGCCTTCTATCGCCCTCCATACCGAGGCTGAATGTAGCATTACAGCCAACGTTAATAAACACAACAAGCATACTGAGTATTGCTAAAGCAATACATGTTCCCTACCGGCCCCCGCTAGCTATTACTCTGTAATGATATATAAAAATGGGGTTAATTTGGGAAAATGAAAAGTATACAATAAGCTTGTACCTGAATTTAATGTAATTTTCTATTCTACATTACCATCAATCATATTGTAAAAAAAAAATCAGAATAAATGAATTTCCATGTATACTGTATGATGTATATTACATACACATTTGACACTTTAAGTTCAGTAATAAACCGAATATATCGAGTATGGAATTCGTTATCGATAATCGGAATCGAACAGGACAAATCGATCGATGTTCGATTATTATTTATCGATCAACACTCCATCACTGGCTTCAACTTGTCCAGGATTTTGTACTAATAGTAACGGTGGCCTTGACCACAAATCTCAGACCCTGAAATTCAAACTTGTCCGAGATGCTATGATCCTTTGTAATTGCGTGGAGTTTGATCCAAATCCTTCAAGGAATGAAGATACTAGAGCGCTTACAACGATTTTCTAAAAAAAAAGTAACGATGACCCTGTCCCAAAACCCCTGAAATTTAAACTTGTCCGAGATGTTATGGTCCTCTGTAATTGTGTGGAGTTTGATCCAAATCCTTCAAGGAATGAAGTCACTAGAGCGCTGACAACGATTTTCTAAAAAAAAAGTGACCTTGACCTTGACCCAAAATCCCTGAAATTTAAACTTGTCCGAGATGTTATGGTCCTTTGTAATTGTGTTAAGTTTGATCAAAATCCCTCAAGGAAAGAAGCCCAAGAGCGCTGACAACGATTTTCTAAAAATAGTAACAGTGACCTTGACCTTGACCCAACAACCCTGAAACTCGAACTGCGTCGAGATATTATGGTCCTTTGAAATTGTGTGAAGTTTGATTTAAATCTCTCAATGAATCAAGCCGCTGGAGTGCTGACAACGATTTTCTTAAAAACACAATGGTGACCCAACCCAACAACCATAAAACTCGAACTTCTCCGAGATATTATGGTCCTTTGTAATTGTATGAAGTTTGATCGAAAACCCTTCAAGAAATGAAGCCGCTAGAGGGCTGACAAGTATTTTCTAAAAATAGTAACGGTGACATTGACTCGACAGCCCTGAAACTCGGACTTGCCCGAGATATTATGGTCCTTTGTAATTGTATGAAGTTTGATCGAAAACCCTCAAGAAATGAAGCCGCTAGAGGGCTGACAAGTATTTTCTAAAAATAGTAACGGTGACATTGACTCGACAGCCCTGAAACTCGGACTTGTCCGAGATATTATGGTCCTTTGTAATTAAATGAAGTTTGATCGAAATCCCTCAAGGAATGAAGCCGCTAGATCACTGACAAGGATTTTCTTAAAATAGTAACAGTGACCTTGACCTTGACCTAACAACCCTGACATTCGAGAACTTCTCCGAGATATTATGGTCCTTTGTATTGGTGTGAAGTTCGATTAAAATCCTTCAAGGAATGAAGCCGCTAGAAATCCTCCCAGTTTCACCGGTAGGGGACTAATAATATACAAAGTGATTAAATGTGAAGGGCGTAATTCATATTGGGCTTATATGGGTTTTACTGACGAAGGGTGCTAGTTTGAATTCCCGTTTCTGTACTGGGTTTGCGGTGTGAGAGGATTATTAAGAGATGAGTCAGCTTCACTCTTCAACTTTTCATCCTATTTCCGGAAACCGGAAAACAAACAACAAAACATAGAAATAAGATACGGAGACGGAATACCGTATCACATAAAACGGCCAATTCCGGATATTCTATTGATGGTTATAATATATTGATATATACCATGTATTTTACATCCTCCCGCAAAACCAAAATTGACCCGTTAATTTTTTTAAAAAATCGTGAATTGAATATACAAATGTATATTTCCTAATTACACAGGCTTCATTTGAGAAAAACGTCCATCAAAAATGAAAAATTATCCTCCAGAATATCTTGATCGTAAGATTCACAAATCATTATGCTAATAATAGTGTTCCATTTGATAATGTCTACTTATACACAAGCTTCTGAGGAAGATCACTTCTTTTTCCTGTAAAAAATGCTAGCATGTCCTTGATGTCGATAGAAACACATGCTTCAAGGACCAATGCTGGCACTGACCTACCAACTTTGGAACGTGGTCCCGGAGACGGCACAGAAAGGGGTGATACATGATTAGCAATAGCATTACGTAGCACTGGGGCAAAAGGAGCTGGCTGTTGTTGTTGAACCTTTGGTTTTGCACCAAGTTTCACGCAAACCTGTTCCAAACTCACAGTATTACAATTATGTTTATCTTCATGGTGTATGGGCGGCTGGCTCACCAGTAGATACTCGTAGATATGGTGAATGATCAGGAGACATTAGTTTCTTTTCATGGGAAGACCTTTTCCTCTGCTTCCACTCCCTCCGTCGTTTCCTGTCATATCGAAGTTGGAACGGCGACTTTTGCTTCTTGGTAATTAAAACAGGTGCCCGCACACTGTCACTCGCTTTTGAAGTATTGACATTTGCTTTATGATATGCCATGCTCTCTTTTGTCCAATTTGTATGTAAAGGAAACATTGGATTTGGTAGATCGCCGGCGACCAGGTAACTCGATTGGTTAGAGCGTCCGTCTAGAGTTCGAAAGGTCCTGGGTTCGAATCCAGGACCCGTATTCATGAAACTGATTTCGTGCTCAGGCATGGATTCTGTGCCCAATCAAACGCTCTTGTACTCGCTTAAATCAGGTGACATGATAAAAACCTTTTGTGTAAACATTTGAAATAGTGTTCGGATTGTACTCTTAGGAGAATTCGTCCAAATCATAGACTTAATTTTAGATGTATTAATTAATCACCGGAATGAGAAATTGGCCTTGATCAGAGAATTTGAGTTTTAGCATGAGAATGGTTTCATGAAAACGGGGCCAGGTGTTTTATAAAACGAATCGTGAACATTTCGTGTCACTGATCGCGAACGCATTTAAAACCCTAGGTTTATCCGTGTTTCATCTAAAAAGTAATTATGACACCGGTGCAAGGGCGTCGGACTAACCAAGTCAATCACGTGACTTCACTAAGCAATCTCTCTTCAACAGCTTTACTCGGCGGTAACCAATTTTGTGATGCACGCAAGGTTTCTTTTGCGCTGGAGTAATATGATCGATTATCTGATAGAAACATTGAGCATTCGCGTGATATTGAAAAATGAATTATTAATAATAGATATTATTTTAAAATCTGAAATGTTCTTGATTGACTCGTAAAGAACTACATTTAAAGCAACAATTATTTAAGGTCACACGGAGTGTAGACATAGATTAAGGTAGCACAGTGTGTAGACATAGATTACAAAGTGTGTAGACATAGATTGCACAGTGTGTAGACATAAATTTCACAGTGTGTAGACATATATTACTTAGTGTGTAGACATAGATTACATAGTGTGTAGACAAAGATTACAAAGTGTGTAGACAGATTACAGTGTGTAGACATAAATTACAGTGTGTAGAATAGATTAAACAGTGTGTATACATATATTACATAGTGTGTAGACATAGATTGCACAGTGTGTAGACATAGATTACACAGTGTGTAGACATAGATTACACAGTGTGTAGACATAGATTGCACAGTGTGTAGACATA
>NW_018405156.1:84152-142744 GCF_002113885.1 Mizuhopecten yessoensis
ATTACACAGTGTGTAGACATAGATTACACAGTGTGTAGACATAGATTACACAGTGTGTAGACATAGATTACACAGTGTGTAGACATATATTACACAGTGTGTAGACATAGATTACACAGTGTGTAGACATAGATTACACAGTGTGTAGACATAGATTACACAGTGTGTAGACATATATTACACAGTGTGTAGACATAGATTACACAGTGTGTAGACATAGATTACACAGTGTGTAGACATAGATTACACAGTGTGTAGACATATATTACACAGTGTGTAGACATAGATTACACAGTGTGTAGACATAGATTACAAAGTGTGCAGACATAGATTAAGGATATACGATCAATTTTGATATAATGTTTCCCAATGTTGGGTTTAAGACAGAAAATCTCGTTTCAAGGTGTAAGAATCTACATTGTTTAGCCCGGGGAAATCTTAATCTGATGCTGACCGAGAGCTGCTGCATTTTCGTACTCCAAATTAGGTGCAGAATTATTATTTTCCGAAATCAAAATCAAGCGTTAATTTCATGATTTTCAAGCAAATCCGATGTATATATATCCTTCCATGCACTGATATTATTCCTGGGGATAGTTGATGTAGCTTGTTAGTTTGGACCTGCCAGAATGGCGGATATGTCTCAGCACTGCAAGCTCTATAACAATACTTTTTTATAGAGCTGATGTTCAAGTCAATTTCCAAGTGAACCCAAAACGACCTTAATTCATCTTACACACGGATAGCATGTAAACTTCAATGTACAAAATGTAGCTCCACAGACATGTCGGCATCGTTCATAATTGATAACGCTGAGGATAATTATTACCTGTCTCCCTCGATAACAGTCGTGTTCAGGATTCTGCAGTATAAGGATATGCTCTTTCTGTGGCGGTGTTGAACCTGTGGAAATACCTTCGAGATGCTGCAGCGAGCATATCTGTTCTGTATGTGGATGTCCTATATCGGTGGGTATACCCTGTAAGTGATGTTATGTTGCACATTTCATCACCTGCGTGTTGTGACGACAGTTTTTTTTATGACAATACATGTGATTAATCATATTATTACGTTATCACAGTAGAAAAATGGAGACCAAACGTCCTTGCAAAGAGGTCATTTCCATATAATACGAATTAAATAACGTGTTATTTATTGATTATTTATTTAATTATTTATTCAATTTCAACGGCTTCTACTGTATGTCTTTGAAGACATTGTTCTATATAGGAAACATCATTACATCGACATTGTTATATGTGACACCAGCATCATGTCTTGTTGTTCGATGTATTTCATGGAGCAACTTGCCTGAAGAATTATATAGTAATAGTTGAATGTAAATCAACACTTCCTATCTATCTACCAACCTATTTCGAGTTTTAAAATTGAATTTGCAATCTATATATTCACGCAAAAATACATATCACTAGACATAAGATGATTGACAGTATATAACTTTGTCAGTTAATTTTGCAATGAAATAGTGTAAAATAAAACATAAAATTATATCTACTGGTTTAGCGTTGGTACCTCTTTAATTATGTAAATTGTAGCTATTTTGGTTGTGATACACTGTTTGTTTATTTTCCTCTGAATACGACTTTAATCTTTTTCTCTCTCTCTCCCCCTCCTTTGCCTTTACATTCTCCTGCTTTTTCTCCGTTTTAAATTATTGAAACATGTTGTTGCGACCTTTTGTTAAATCAAACTTCAATGTTGTCCATGTAATTCTATTAAGAAACAGACTTGTATAAGTTTTCCGAACTTGTTTCTGAATCCTTTTTCATTATCACAATAATCAAATACATGCAATACATCTGTATATATAAGAACTGATAAAGTGAGCGTAACCCCTGGAGTACCGAGGATAAGGTGAGTGTAACCCTAGAGTATCGAGGATGAAGTGAGCGTAACCCCTGGAGTCCCGAGGATGAAGTGAGCGTAACCCCTGGAGTACATGGAAGAGGTTAGTGTAATCCCTGCCGTTCCGAGGATGAAGTGAGCGTAACCCCTGGAGTACCGAGGATGAGGTGAGTGTAACCCTAGAGTATCGAGGATGAAGTGAGCGTAACCCCTGGAGTACCGAGGATGAGGTGAGTGTAACCCTAGAGTATCGAGGATGAAGTGAGCGTAACCCCTGGAGTACCGAGGATGCGGTGAGTGTAACCCTAGAGTATCGAGGATGAAGTGAGCGTAACCCCTGGAGTACCGAGGATGAGGTGAGTGTAACCCTAGAGTATCGAGGATGAAGTGAGCGTAACCCCTGGAGTACCGAGGATGCGGTGAGTGTAACCCTAGAGTATCGAGGATGAAGTGAGCGTAACCCCTGGAGTACCGAGGATGAGGTGAGTGTAACCCTAGAGTATCGAGGATGAAGTGAGCGTAACCCCTGGAGTACCGAGGATGCGGTGAGTGTAACCCTAGAGTATCGAGGATGAAGTGAGCGTAACCCCTGGAGTACCGAGGATGAGGTGAGTGTAACCCTAGAGTATCGAGGATGAAGTGAGCGTAACCCCTGGAGTACCGAGGATGCGGTGAGTGTAACCCTAGAGTATCGAGGATGAAGTGAGCGTAACCCCTGGAGTACCGAGGATAAGGTGAGTGTAACCCTAGAGTATCGAGGATGAAGTGAGCGTAACCCCTGGAGTACCGAGGATGAGGTGAGCGTAACCCTTGGAGTACATGGAAGAGGTTAGTGTTATCCCTGCCGTTCCGAGGATGAAGTGAGCGTAACCCCTGGAGTACCGAGGATGCGGTGAGTGTAACCCTAGAGTATCGAGGATGAAGTGAGCGTAACCCCTGGAGTATCAAAGATGAGGTGAGTGTAACCCCTGGAGTATCGAGGATGAAGTGAGAGTAACCACTGGAGTATCGAGGATGAGGTGACCGTAACCCCTAGAGTATCAAGGATGAAGTGAGCGTAACCCCTAGAGTATCGAGGATGAGGTTAGTGTAACCCATGGAGTATCGAGGATGAGGTGAGTGTAATCCCTGCAGTACCGAGGATGAGGTGAGTGTAACCCCTGGAGTATCGAGGATGAGGTGACCGTAACCCCTGGAGTATCGAGTATGAAGTGAGAGTAACCACTGGAGTATCGAGGATGAGGTGACCGTAACCCCTAGAGTATCAAGGATGAAGTGAGCGTAACCCCTAGAGTATCGAGGATGAAGTGAGCGTAACCCCTAGAGTATCGAGGATGAGGTTAGTGTAACCCTTGGAGTATCAAGGATGAGGTGACCGTAACCCCTGGAGTATCAAGGATAAGGTGGGTGTAACCCCTGGAGTATCGAGGATGAGGTGAGTGTACCCCTTGGAGTATCAAGGATGAGGTGACCGTAACCCCTAGAGCATCAAGGATGAAGTGAGCGTAACCCCTAGAGTATCGAGGATGAAGTGAGCGTACCCCCTGGAGTACCGAGGAAGAGGTGAGTGTAACCCCTGGAGTGCCGCGGATGAGGTGAGTGTAATCCCTGCTGTGCCGAGGAATAGGTGAGTGTAACTCCTGGAGTGCCGAGTATGCTGTGAGCATGACCCCTGGAGTATCGAGGATGATATGAGGGTAATCCCTGCAGTACCGCGGATGAGGTGAGTGTAACCCTAGAGTATCGAGGATGAAGTGAGTGTAACCCTAGAGTATCGAGGATGAAGTGAGTGTAACCCTAGAGTATCGAGGACCAAGTGAGCATAACCCCTGGAGTACCGAGGATGCGGTGAGTGTAACCCTAGAGTATCGAGGACCAAGTGAGCATAACCCCTGGAGTACCGAGGATGCGGTGAGTGTAACCCTAGAGTATCGAGGACCAAGTGAGCATAACCCCTGGAGTACCGAGGATGCGGTGAGTGTAACCCTAGAGTATCGAGGATGAAGTGAGTGTAACCCTAGAGTATCGAGGATGAAGTGAGTGTAACCCTAGAGTATCGAGGATGAAGTGAGCGTAACCCCTAGAGTATCGAGGATGAGGTGAGCGTAACCCCTGGAGTATCGAGGATGAGGTGACCGTAACCCCTGGAGTATCAAGGATAAGGTGGGTGTAACCCCTGGAGTATCGAGGATGAGGTGAGTGTAACCCTTGGAGTATCAAGGATGAGGTGACCGTAACCCCTGGAGTATCGAGGATGAAGTGAGAGTAACCCTGGAGTATCAATGATGAGGTGAGTGTAACCCTGGAGTATCGAGGATGAGGTGACCGTAACCCCTGGAGTATCAAGGATGAGGTGAGTGTAACCCCTGGAGTATCGAGGATGAGGTGACCGTAACCCCTGGAGTATCGAGGATGAGGTGAGTGTAACCCCTGGAGTATCGAGGATGAGGTGACCGTAACCCCTGGAGTATCGAGGATGAGGTGAGTGTAACCCCTGGAGTATCGAGGATGAGGTGACCGTAACCCCTGGAGTATCGAGGATGAGGTGAGTGTAACCCCTGGAGTATCGAGGATGAGGTGACCGTAACCCCTGGAGTATCGAGGATGAGGTGAGTGTAACCCCTGGAGTATCGAGGATGAGGTGACCGTAACCCCTGGAGTATCGAGGATGAGGTGAGTGTAACCCCTGGAGTATCGAGGATGAGGTGACCGTAACCCCTGGAGTATCGAGGATGAGGTGAGTGTAACCCCTGGAGTATCGAGGATGAGGTGACCGTAACCCCTGGAGTATCGAGGATGAGGTGAGTGTAACCCCTGGAGTATCGAGGATGAGGTGACCGTAACCCCTGGAGTATCGAGGATGAGGTGAGTGTAACCCCTGGAGTATCGAGGATGAGGTGACCGTAACCCCTGGAGTATCGAGGATGAGGTGAGTGTAACCCCTGGAGTATCGAGGATGAGGTGACCGTAACCCCTGGAGTATCGAGGATGAGGTGAGTGTAACCCCTGGAGTATCGAGGATGAGGTGACCGTAACCCCTGGAGTATCGAGGATGAGGTGAGTGTAACCCCTGGAGTATCGAGGATGAGGTGACCGTAACCCCTGGAGTATCGAGGATGAGGTGAGTGTAACCCCTGGAGTATCGAGGATGAGGTGACCGTAACCCCTGGAGTATCGAGGATGAGGTGAGTGTAACCCCTGGAGTATCGAGGATGAGGTGACCGTAACCCCTGGAGTATCGAGGATGAGGTGAGTGTAACCCCTGGAGTATCGAGGATGAGGTGACCGTAACCCCTGGAGTATCGAGGATGAGGTGAGTGTAACCCCTGGAGTATCGAGGATGAGGTGACCGTAACCCCTGGAGTATCGAGGATGAGGTGAGTGTAACCCCTGGAGTATCGAGGATGAGGTGACCGTAACCCCTGGAGTATCGAGGATGAGGTGAGTGTAACCCCTGGAGTATCGAGGATGAGGTGACCGTAACCCCTGGAGTATCGAGGATGAGGTGAGTGTAACCCCTGGAGTATCGAGGATGAGGTGACCGTAACCCCTGGAGTATCGAGGATGAGGTGAGTGTAACCCCTGGAGTATCGAGGATGAGGTGACCGTAACCCCTGGAGTATCGAGGATGAGGTGAGTGTAACCCCTGGAGTATCGAGGATGAGGTGACCGTAACCCCTGGAGTATCGAGGATGAGGTGAGTGTAACCCCTGGAGTATCGAGGATGAGGTGACCGTAACCCCTGGAGTATCGAGGATGAGGTGAGTGTAACCCCTGGAGTATCGAGGATGAGGTGACCGTAACCCCTGGAGTATCGAGGATGAGGTGAGTGTAACCCCTGGAGTATCGAGGATGAGGTGACCGTAACCCCTGGAGTATCGAGGATGAGGTGAGTGTAACCCCTGGAGTATCGAGGATGAGGTGACCGTAACCCCTGGAGTATCGAGGATGAGGTGAGTGTAACCCCTGGAGTATCGAGGATGAGGTGACCGTAACCCCTGGAGTATCGAGGATGAGGTGAGTGTAACCCCTGGAGTATCGAGGATGAGGTGACCGTAACCCCTGGAGTATCGAGGATGAGGTGAGTGTAACCCCTGGAGTATCGAGGATGAGGTGACCGTAACCCCTGGAGTATCGAGGATGAGGTGAGTGTAACCCCTGGAGTATCGAGGATGAGGTGACCGTAACCCCTGGAGTATCGAGGATGAGGTGAGTGTAACCCCTGGAGTATCGAGGATGAGGTGACCGTAACCCCTGGAGTATCGAGGATGAGGTGAGTGTAACCCCTGGAGTATCGAGGATGAGGTGACCGTAACCCCTGGAGTATCGAGGATGAGGTGAGTGTAACCCCTGGAGTATCGAGGATGAGGTGACCGTAACCCCTGGAGTATCGAGGATGAGGTGAGTGTAACCCCTGGAGTATCGAGGATGAGGTGACCGTAACCCCTGGAGTATCGAGGATGAGGTGAGTGTAACCCCTGGAGTATCGAGGATGAGGTGACCGTAACCCCTGGAGTATCGAGGATGAGGTGAGTGTAACCCCTGGAGTATCGAGGATGAGGTGACCGTAACCCCTGGAGTATCGAGGATGAGGTGAGTGTAACCCCTGGAGTATCGAGGATGAGGTGACCGTAACCCCTGGAGTATCGAGGATGAGGTGAGTGTAACCCCTGGAGTATCGAGGATGAGGTGACCGTAACCCCTGGAGTATCGAGGATGAGGTGAGTGTAACCCCTGGAGTATCGAGGATGAGGTGACCGTAACCCCTGGAGTATCGAGGATGAGGTGAGTGTAACCCCTGGAGTATCGAGGATGAGGTGACCGTAACCCCTGGAGTATCGAGGATGAGGTGAGTGTAACCCCTGGAGTATCGAGGATGAGGTGACCGTAACCCCTGGAGTATCGAGGATGAGGTGAGTGTAACCCCTGGAGTATCGAGGATGAGGTGACCGTAACCCCTGGAGTATCGAGGATGAGGTGAGTGTAACCCCTGGAGTATCGAGGATGAGGTGACCGTAACCCCTGGAGTATCGAGGATGAGGTGAGTGTAACCCCTGGAGTATCGAGGATGAGGTGACCGTAACCCCTGGAGTATCGAGGATGAGGTGAGTGTAACCCCTGGAGTATCGAGGATGAGGTGACCGTAACCCCTGGAGTATCGAGGATGAGGTGAGTGTAACCCCTGGAGTATCGAGGATGAGGTGACCGTAACCCCTGGAGTATCGAGGATGAGGTGAGTGTAACCCCTGGAGTATCGAGGATGAGGTGACCGTAACCCCTGGAGTATCGAGGATGAGGTGAGTGTAACCCCTGGAGTATCGAGGATGAGGTGACCGTAACCCCTGGAGTATCGAGGATGAGGTGAGTGTAACCCCTGGAGTATCGAGGATGAGGTGACCGTAACCCCTGGAGTATCGAGGATGAGGTGAGTGTAACCCCTGGAGTATCGAGGATGAGGTGACCGTAACCCCTGGAGTATCGAGGATGAGGTGAGTGTAACCCCTGGAGTATCGAGGATGAGGTGACCGTAACCCCTGGAGTATCGAGGATGAGGTGAGTGTAACCCCTGGAGTATCGAGGATGAGGTGACCGTAACCCCTGGAGTATCGAGGATGAGGTGAGTGTAACCCCTGGAGTATCGAGGATGAGGTGACCGTAACCCCTGGAGTATCGAGGATGAGGTGAGTGTAACCCCTGGAGTATCGAGGATGAGGTGACCGTAACCCCTGGAGTATCGAGGATGAGGTGAGTGTAACCCCTGGAGTATCGAGGATGAGGTGACCGTAACCCCTGGAGTATCGAGGATGAGGTGAGTGTAACCCCTGGAGTATCGAGGATGAGGTGACCGTAACCCCTGGAGTATCGAGGATGAGGTGAGTGTAACCCCTGGAGTATCGAGGATGAGGTGACCGTAACCCCTGGAGTATCGAGGATGAGGTGAGTGTAACCCCTGGAGTATCGAGGATGAGGTGACCGTAACCCCTGGAGTATCGAGGATGAGGTGAGTGTAACCCCTGGAGTATCGAGGATGAGGTGACCGTAACCCCTGGAGTATCGAGGATGAGGTGAGTGTAACCCCTGGAGTATCGAGGATGAGGTGACCGTAACCCCTGGAGTATCGAGGATGAGGTGAGTGTAACCCCTGGAGTATCGAGGATGAAGTGAGAGTAACCCCTGGAGTATCGAGGATGAAGTGAGCGTAACCCCTGGAGTATCAAGGATGAGGTGAGAGTAACCCTGGAGTATCAAGGATGAGGTGAGTGTAACCCCTGGAGTATCGAGGATGAGGTGAGTGTAACCCCTGGAGTATCGAGGATGAAGTGAGAGTAACCCATGGAGTATCGAGGATGAAGTGAGCG
This sequence comes from Mizuhopecten yessoensis, assembly GCF_002113885.1. Classification (NCBI taxonomy): domain Eukaryota; kingdom Metazoa; phylum Mollusca; class Bivalvia; order Pectinida; family Pectinidae; genus Mizuhopecten; species Mizuhopecten yessoensis. Next base: position 92,378 of record NW_018405156.1, read on the forward strand.
TAACCCCTGGAGTATCAAGGATGAGGTGAGAGTAACCCTGGAGTATCAAGGATGAGGTGAGAGTAACCCTGGAGTATCGAGGATGAAGTGAGAGTAACCCCTGGAGTATCGAGGATGAGGTGAGAGTAACCCCTGGAGTATCAAGGATGAGGTGAAAGTAACCCTGGAGTATCGAGGATGAAGTGAGCGTAAACCCTGGAATATCGAGTATGAGGTGAGAGTAACACTGGAGTATCGAGGATGAGGTGAGTGTAACCCCTGGAGTATCGAGTATGAAGGGAGAGTAACCCCTGGAGTATCGAGGATGAGGTGATCGTACCCCTGGAGTATCGAGGATGAGGTGAACGTAACCCCTGGAGTATCGAGGATGAAGTGAGAGTAACCCCTGGAGTATCGAGGATGAGGATGAGGGGAGTGTAACCCCTGGAGTATCGAGTATGAAGTGAGAGTAACCCCTGGAGTATCGAGTATGAAGGGAGAGTAACCCCTGGAGTATCGAGGATGAGGATGAGGTGAGTGTAACCCCTGGAGTATCAAGGATGAGGTGAGAGTAACCCTGGAGTTTCGAGGATGAGGTGAGAGTAACCCTGGAGTATCGAGGATGAGGTGACCGTCACCCCTGGAGTATCGAGGATGAGGTGAGCGTAACCCTGGAGTATCGAGGATGAGGTGAGGGTAACCCCTGGAGTATCAAGGATGAGGTGAGGGTAACCCCTGGAGTATCAAGGATGAGGTGAATGTAACCCCTGGAGTATCAAGGATGAGGTGAATGTAACCCCTGGAGTATCAAGGATGAGGTGAGAGTAACCCTGGAATTTCGAGGATGAGGTGAGAGTAACCCTGGTGGAGTATCGAGGATGAGGTGACCGTAACCCCTGGAGTATCGAGTATGAAGTGAGAGTAACCCCTGGAGTATCGAGGATGAAGTGAGAGTAACCCCTGGAGTATCGAGGATGAAGTGAGTGTAACCCCTGGAATATCGAGGATGAGGTGAGTGTAACTCCTGGAGTATCGAGGATGAACGATATCAGAACCACTACAGACTCTGACGTGGTCCCCAATGTGTACCTGTTTGTAGATATAAATCACAATATCATCAATAAACATTATTTATTGAATTTGAATATGTATGCAATTCTTTGGAGTCGCTTTAAAGATATTTCAGCATAGCTCTAGTGAATATTCAAATTAAATTATCTCAAAATATTGTGTAAATGTACATGTTTTTCATAATAACATTTTCTATCATTTTAACAGGCGCAAGTGTTTCTAACCCTCCCACTAACCCTTCGTCAGGAGATCATCAGCGAATATCCACAGCCGTCCTGGCATCTTCTTCTACCCAATACGTAGTAGAGTCAAACAGTCATGTGGCTTGGGACACCTTTTATTGGTCGGGCGTTTCACAACCTACAACAGAAATTTTAATGAATACTGAACCATGGGCAGACAGTACGAGTATGACAAACTATAGACAGATCCGACCTACAACGTCCTCAGAATATCTGAAAAGAACCGGTACCAAATCAGAATTCAGTGGAGTGGGTAGTAATCAGGGAGGGATGGACACTTTGACAGTAGAAATAGCCGATGTATCGACATTCTTTGAACGGGAAATGCTACCACGTATTCTTACTGATTATAGTGTTGATGAAGGAAGTGAAAACGGTCAGACATCTGTCGATCATAACGTGTTTTGGTCGAACCCTAATGTCGCTTCCGATGTTACGTCAGTTAATATGGTAGCTACTAGCAAGGACTCGCATGTCAATCTGAGCATGAATCATCCTTTAGCTGTAAGGGAGTCTTTTTCAGCGAGTTATTCCGCGTTTGAATCTATTGATTCATTTTCAACATTCCAAGATGACCACAGTTTCCATCCCGATTCCATTGTGTTGGAAGTAACCACACTACCTGCATCCGCTGATAGCGACATCGATGCATCTGCACTTGAATCTACAGATTCGTTTTCAAAACGTTCAACTAATCAACGTTCCCGTTCCGATTCCATTGTGTTGCAAGTGACCACACTTCCTGAAATCGACGGAAGTGACGTCTTTGCATCTGCCTTTGAATCCATTGATTCGTTTACCCCAGATGATCAAAGTTCCCGTTCTGATGCAAGTGTGTTGGATATGACCTTACTAACTACATTTGATGATGACGTTATTGATGCATCTGCATATCAGTCCTTTGATTCGGTTTCTACACGCCCAAGTGACAGAAAGTCCCGTTCCTATGCCAGTACGTCTACAACCCTAGGGTATGGTAACCACGTGCCGCTCTCTCAAAGTAACTCAGATTCAACTTCAGGCAACGCGACTTCTATGTTGCGAAACACGACTTCCGCTGCAGAGAACACAACGTCTAGCTCAGTCACTGAAACACAAATGTGCCGATGTGATTGTCACTACGCTGCCAACCTGAAGCTGTACAGAAACGCCACTGCTATAAACATAACATCTGATGAAGTACAGAAAGAATTGAAGAAACAAGTTACCAATCTGCAGAAAGAGCTGACACTCAACAAGACGAGTCTGTCCTCATCCAAACGCAAGAAGACAAGCATGAATGACGACCGTGCAAGTGCACGCGGTGTCGGTCTCATTGGCGTAGCCATGCTTGTCATACTGATGGGAGGACTTGTCTTAATGGATCTAACTACAATCAAACGGGACTTCCAGCGACTGAGGGACAACCTTGGGCACTGTTGTAAGGAGAGTAAGAGTGCCTGCTAACTGTACAATCAGTGAATGATCTGAGGTGTTACGGATGGTATACACAACCAGAACACATCACTAATTCTAAAGCAGCTTCTGCTCCGGATTGTACAGACTAATGAATATGGCTTTCTCACCTCGTCTATAACCAATATATTTGTAGGATTATGGAACGGGGACCATTTTGGTTAACCTAGAGTTCGGTGGTTCCCGGCTTCAATCTGCATGTTGCATGTTTCGTCATCGTATTACATTTAACGACCATGTATACCTAAGGAAGATGATATAGGGTCTTCGGCGTCGAAGAATAATTTCGACTGGGTTAATCGTTAGTGACAAAGAAGTGTACTTGTTCGAGCGGCCGGAGGACTGGTCGTGTCATTTTCCTTTTGCTGTTATAATCATATATACAAGCGTCTAAATAATTGTTTCCATAAGTAGATGATATATATAAAAAAAATCAATATCTACGATAATATAATTAAGGGCTCATTTTAAAATACATGTCGAAATCAGAACGTGATCTATTATTTCCTATCATTATCGCACTCGCAATAATGAAGTTGAAATTATCGACATAGAAAGCATGGGGTCGTGTGATTCCCTGCAGAATCGCTTAAGGAGTTGTCTGAAAGCAGAAATCTGGAGATACCCTCGATAAGGCCACATACATGTACCAGATCTCATTGTTGACTTGGGATCTTGAGACATGCTGTAAACGTCTGATAAATGAGGATGTGATGTTATATCTAGATATAGAGAGAGGCATAATAAGACTTTATTAAACTGGTTATTGTACATTTACGTAGTTTGGTAAACCCAACGTTTATTTCAATTTAGATTAAGATTTGTGTTAAATGCGGCAGTGTACACATGTCTATTCGATATTTATCTTTCATGCTTTAAACCTAGACACTTTGGTATACTGTGAAATCAGATATTTTCATGAGCTCCAAATTTCTTGGTTTCCTGACAAAACACAATTTCGTAGGTACATGATCATGAACTCATAGATTACGAGTACCCACTCAAACGGAAAAAAGCTTTATGTCAAACTTTTATTTACTTCGTAGATGAAGAGCGCCAACGGAATCAATGAAATTAAAAATCTCACGAAAATTGGTGATTTCACAGTAATGTTGTTGCAACTCTCTTCTATCTTTCTTTGGTATTGAATACCACATGAACAGGCCAAACTTTCAACAATCATTTTTTAATTTTGTTTGTAAAATATTAAGGGTTTTTACATAGTCCGGGCTTACAGCTTTTTTGTTTATCAATGAAGTTTTTAAATAATTTGTAAAAGTTTATAAAACACACTTTCACTCAAATAATTGAGCGGTGTTCATAACGGGGTTGTGTAATGAGTTCGTTTCCTAGTCTAGAATGTGATTGCTAGCCAGGGAAGCAAGTGCAATGTAATTAACATCTTATAGAATAAAATCCATTCCTATATTATTCAATGTTTGATCTTGTTATTAAAGTATTGTTAGCTATTTTTCTAAATGTATGTAAAGCTATTTTTGTATCAAATCATGGGTATTAGCCTCGTCTGTCAATCCACCTGGTTATAGTATGGGAGTATTGACAGACGAGGCTAGTACCTAGTTATAGTATGGGTGTATTGATAGACGAGGCTAGTACCTGGTTATAGTATGGGTGTATTGATAGACGAGGTTATTACCTGGTTATAGTATGGGTGTATTGATAGACGAGGTTAGTACCTGGTTATAGTATGGGTGTATTGATAGACGAGGCTAGAACCTGGTTATAGTATGGGTGTATTGACAGACGAGGCTAGTCCCTGGTTATAGTATGGGTGTATTGACAGACGAGGCGAGTACCTGGTTATAGTATGGGTGTATTGACAGACGCGGCTAGTACCTGGTTATAGTATGGGTGTATTTATAGACGAGGTTATTACCTGGTTATAGTATGGGGGTATTGATAGACGAGGCTAGTACCTGGTTATAGGATGGGTGTATTGACAGACGAGGCTAGTACTTGGTTATAGTATGGGGGTATTGATAGACGAGGCTAGTACCTGGTTATAGTATGGTTGTATTGACAGACGAGGCTAGTGCTTGGTTATAGTATGGGTGTATTGATAGACGAGGCTAGTACCTAGTTATAGTATGAGTGTATTGACAGACGAGGCTAGTACCTGGTTATAGCATGGGTGTATTGATAGACGAGACTAGTACCTGGTTATAGTATGGGTGTATTGATAGACGAGTCTAGTACCTGGTTATAGTATGGGTGTATTGACAGACGAGGCCAGTACCTGGTTATAGTATGGGTGTATTGCCAGACGAGGCTAGTACCTGGTTATAGTATGGGTGTATTGATAGACGAGGTTAGTCCCTGGTTATAGTATGGGTGTATTGATAGACGAGGCTAGAACCTGGTTATAGTATGGGTGTATTGACAGACGAGGCCAGTACCTGGTTATAGTATGGGTGTATTGCCAGACGAGGCTAGTACCTGGTTATAGTATGGGTGTATTTATAGACGAGGTTATTACCTGGTTATAGTATGGGTGTATTGATAGACGAGTCTAGTACCTGGTTATAGTATGGGTGTATTGACAAACGAGGCTAGTACCTGGTTATAGTATGGGTGTATCGACAGACGAGGCTAGTACCTGGTTATAGTATGGGGGTATTGACAGACGAGGCTAGTACCTGGTTATAGCATGGGTGTATTGATAGACGAGACTAGTACCTGGTTATAGTATGGGTGTATTGATAGACGAGTCTAGTACCTGGTTATAGTATGGGTGTATTGATAGACGAGTCTAGTACCTGGTTATAGTATGGGTGTATTGACAGACGAGGCTAGTACCGGTGGTCAAATAACCTTGGACGTTCCTTTGCTACAAAACAGTTCACTGAATGAAGCCGATTTGCACTACTAAAGCGTATTCAGTACTGTAACCGTTATGATTTATGCAAGCAATATACCCCAGAACATCGCCAAGAAATGTTCTATTTTCATATAATCCTTAACCTCGCAAAGAAACCTCATTTATAATATCTTGCGATTTCCCAGTTCTGGAATTGAAGTCGCCGACAAGAACGATTTTACCATTTATGATGAATTTCAATACTTCATTTTCTAGCTCCACGAAAGGTTATCCCCCTCAATAAATGTAAATTGTTTACTGACGCAACGTCTCTATGACGCTAGTTCAGGAATGCATTCAACTTAATTAATGTACAGTTATAATAGCTATGAAAAGTGCGGCCTATGCATCAATATTATAATCGTCTCCATTTGAGGTGTGACAGAGAAGTCTCCAACCCGAGGGGTGACAGAAAAGTCTCCAGCCCGAGGGGCGACAGAGAAGTCTCCAACCCGAGGGCTGATATATTTGGTTGTCTAATCCGAAACTCTGCAGAGGGTGTGTTTCTCTGTTACATCCTCAAGATAGGGGATGATTACTTTTCTCCCATCTTTCCAATACCATGTTTAAAAACACGAGTCTTCAGCTTTTGTAATCTGTTTGTTATCCTGATTTGCATATGACCTCTCCCGTCTACAGCTGATTATGGCGTCATGTATCGTTCCCATGACATAACGCAGTATTGTTCATTTCTGTGTGTAATCTGTCATACCTTAGGGGGAACTAGTATAATCCCCCTACCGTCAGGGTGTGACAGAGAAGTTTCCAACCCGAGGGGTGAGTTTTGTTGTCCTCTAGCCCGAGTCTCAGCGGAAACATGGCTGTATTACGAATTTACAACATCACAACAGAAGACTAGCAGTCACGAATGTGTTCGTATTTAGCATTTTAAAAAACAAGAGGCCTGGAAGGCCTTTATCGCTCACTTGAATATTTTAGTAATCATGGAAAATATTTTCAATAAAAGTACTTTTGCAAATATTTCATATCGTCCTTGGCTTCGGAATGTTCCAGACTGAATGAAACTTTATACTACTCTACCTACTGGCTAAGTATCAATTCTCTGGGCGTCCTGGCTATTCAGAACAAGCTGTTTAAAGGTTAAAAACACCCATTAAACTGACCCTTGTTATCTTTAAAGATTGACAATGTCATTTATTTGAGGAAACTTTATCGTACTCTGTCCCAGGTACATACTGGCCAAATAACATGGCCCTAGGTTCTCCAGTTCTCAAGAAGAAGTCTTCCGTAAAGAATAAAGTTGACGGACGACGACGGACAACACACAATACCATAAGGTCAACATCCCTCGTGCCAGGTGAGCTTAAAACCTTATCAGTTCACCGGTCAGTATACAACAGAAATACGTCAGAGCTACCGTACGTCAAAATAGAAACAGATAATAACCCGTTTATATATATCCTTGTGTTCCCCCTGTAGTACAGAGCCCAAAACTTGTCTGATATTCACTCTAATCAGGAATATTTTGATGAAATTGCAAGCCCAAGTAAGGCACACACCAACAGCCTGCTCTGGAAAAAAGGGGATTTGTCATAAACTTGACCACAATATAACAAAAATAAGAGAATACTGAAGCATGAACAAAACTCAAAATCTAACTTATGAACACTTACAAGATACAAGAATTTTTATTTAGAGTCGTATATGTTGTAATGGAAACATTAGCTCTGTAGCGCTATTATTAAGACAAACAAAGGTATACAAACAGGATATATAAGACAACATGCAGAAAACAACAGGCATATAACAAGACACACAAAGACAAGAAAAACTATATCACAGCATACAGTAATTAAAACGACTTGGCACGTACAGGACGAAGTATATATAAAAAGCTATATTAAAATCGATGCTGCACAAAAAAATTATGCCACATGCTCACATACGTAAATGCCAAATTGGCACGAGTTAAAACGGACCGAATATACGCTAACATAGCATAAATTAAAACGATGATCATACAATGCTTAAATAAGAGCACTAAGCAAAAAATGAAAGGAAGTAAAAGCATAGAAGCATGGTATCACAAGACATGGTAAAATCTAAGTATAGAAATGATAAAAAGGTTGGCACAAACAACAAGACTAGTTACATATGGCGCAGGAACACAACTGGCCGTCCCAAGTGTACAGCAGTCTGCGAAAGCTCTGGACATTTTCTACTTTCCTCAGTTCATTCGGCAAACTGTTCCACACTTAGGCCGCCTCAAAACGAAAAGACTTTTTTCCATACCTTGTTGTGTTAACTCTTGGTACCTGAATGGTGTTCTCTTGCCTGAAATTATATTCAACATTATTTTTAACAATCAAATCATTTAAAAATTCTGGAGCTAACCCATTATTAAAAAAATTAAAGACTTCTGTAGCCACGGTCTTTATTCTAACAATGTGTAAAAATGTGAGGTTGTTTCTGCGTAAAATATCTATCACAGGTGAGGTAAAATCATTTTCAATAAAACGCAGAGCTCTTTCCTGTATCTTTTCCATCTTTAGTGTTGCTGAGGCTATGGCCTTAAATTTACTAGGATTTGCTTTCATACCATTTGCTGAAAACCAGTTTAGTAAAACTTGAAATTACTTAGGCTTTTTCTAGAGTAAGTTTAAGGTTTGAAGAACAGTTGTTAATATATGAAAGGGTATTGTCATCAGCATAATTGTACAAAACGCAGTCTTTTAGAAACGTAAAAATGTCATTAAGAAAAATGTTAAAAATCAGTGGGCCGACAATAGACCCCTGCTTGACTCCCTTCCTCAGCAGCTTCCAGCCGCTGACATCGGGGCCAAGTCTAATCCGCTTGGATCCTGCTTTTAGCTAATTGGCAGAAATTCCGTCCACCCCAGTAGATTTCTTGCAGTCTAAACTAAAAAATGAGTGTCGTTACCTGTGCAGTACTGACATTGCTAAATTTAAAGGACCCCTCACATCTGCCACAGGTTTCACTTGTTTTGAATATGTACACTGCTTGGGTGATCAGAAAAATACCATTCACCATCAAGCTCTTTCCCAATTCATTGGCTATATCAGTAAAATATTCATTATAAATATCACATACTTTCTTCTGATCAGAGATTACAATATTTTCCTCCCGTAGGCCTACAATGCTTTGATCATTTCTACATGATTTGTTTGATAAAAAAAAAGACTTTACTGTGGGCCAAAAATCACTTGACGACATAATCAAGAATCCTATGCTGACAGTATCAGTCTAAGATTTCAGTGAGACATACCGGCGACGCAATATTTAATGTCATTAAGCTGGTATATTTTCAATATGTATTGATCAGTGTATTAAGCTAAATTGCAACTGAAACGTAAGCAAGCAGTTGTCTCCCTCTACACACGTTACGACTCGCCTGCACAGGTTTCTTACTTGTGTTTCATGCATTCTCGTGCGAGTTGTACATTTTAATTGAATTAAATATTAATGTGATAGTTATCTTTAAAAGACATGACATATATATTCATATTCCTTATAACATAATAAATGACATTGAATGAGTGTGAAATATTGAACGGTCCCAGGTTTTCTGTCACTGGTAGCCTCCCTTGGCAGAACTCTTGCGATTGTTTCCTTTATCAACGGTTTCCCGCGAATGAAAGTAGAAGAATATTGATGCCAAATCTATGTCTAACCAACTCAAAGATAATTGAAACACGAGTAAGTATCAATATATTTGTAAATCAATAAACAAGTGTGTTTGTCCCACATGTGGAAAGTATGTCAATATATAGAATCATTCCATTTGACGTTCATGGGCTCCACACATTTCCTACATTAGCCAGGATCAGTAGCCCGACTTTCCTCTACCCTGATATATGTTTGGTGTGTGATCAGACATCTGTCTATCAAAATGTGTAAGTTTGGTGTCAGGGCCAGAGGAAACTCCGGCTAGCTTGAACAATACTGCCTTTGAACATGACATGATATATCTAGTTTTGTATAGTATTACTTTGATATCATGGTACATTGTACATTGATGTACATTACTAGTGACACCCGACACATGTACCGTACCTCGGTAGCCGTGATCGCTAACGCTCACAGTCATTGTACTTCTGTGTGCAATCAAGCGTGAGCTTCAGATCACTCGATCTCCCAATAATTTCGGTTCTATCCCAAGCGATGGTTGGAAAAAGAGAGTGATGTCTGATAGGGTAAGTTGTTTTCCCTCCGATGGCACGGTGGTTTTCCCCAATGGGTTTTCCTCCTCCGCGAAAACACCATTTGTTCCCTTAGCGGCATCATAATAAAAGCTCTTCAGAGCTTATGTTTGTTGTTGACAATTTTACACAACGTTAAATAAAGATTATTATTATTGTTATTATGTACAATAATCATAGTTTAACTTTCGGTTTCAATGTAACATTGTGGACATACACTATACATCATTTCTCCCTTCCTGGATAATTCATCCACAATGGTTGATCTCTATTTCTCCCACCCTTCACAGGTATGTCTCCCGTTTTAGCCGGGAAAGATCAGCTTGTCACCCCCTAGGGTGAGATATAGCCTCGTGCCGATTAGTACATGTTCAATTGTGACGTCATTAAAATGTGTCAATGGCAATTGTGACATCATCAAAGTGAATGACGATATTCATACCCCACATGTGTTTTTGTTTACAAACAGATAACTGTTGGTCGAGTTGTGACTGAATTAATAGGATGGGAGAAAAATAATCATCCCCTACCTTGAGGGTGTAACAGAGAAATTCCAACCCTCAGGGTGATTGTTTTGGTTGTCTATCCCTCGGCAGAGCCTCTGGTTAGACAACCAAAAAACATCGCTCTGGTTGGGGATTTCTCGGTCACACCCTCAAGGTAGGGGAAGATTCAGTAATTCCACAGATAATTAAATTTCTCTAAAGTTGATCCAGTCTCCTTGGCTACTTGCATTTTGGTTGATAAGGTTGAATATTAGGGCTGGAATGGGTAACCAAGCCAGTCGCGGTTCTGTTACTATAGGTAACGGGTACTATCCTGTTAGTATCAGACTCCAGGACAGTTTTAATAACAAAAACGGAATTCTATATAGGAATTATGGACAATTTCCCCTGTCCTTTGAAATTCACTATACATTTGTACATGCTTCAAAATTCCCCTTTTTCAACAAGAAAATAGCAGGTTTTCTTCCAAATATTTCCTGTATATATGTATTCTTCAAAGTTTAAAGTAAATACATAATGCTGCATATATACATTTATTCACATAATTTAAACACAAAATTTTCAATTTTAAGCTTAAATTGTTTATAAATTGAAATATACTGCACACATGCATGTCTGACAAATCATTTAACTTTTACCTTCATGACGCTAGAGCATTGTATCAGAATTTTAATTGAAGCTTCATCACTTACCTTCTATTACTCCAGTACAAGTCATCAAAATGTCAACACATTGCTATATCGTGAGCTTTACTATGCCAATTTAACAAGTGTAGGTCAGTGTGTCCCATAATTTCTGCTTCATTGACTTACCTAGACTTTGTGTTAAGTGACAGCTGAAGTCCACATCTCCAGTTAGATTGTGTAAACATCTAAAAGAAGAATAATGTATAACCTGTCGTGCACTCTAGATAGCATTGACAACGTGTCTGGTTTGTTGACAGGAGAACAATGCCTGCACGTCGTGCTCAGAGATGTGGCTGTGGAAGAGGAGTGTTTGGACTTATAGACTGGACCACACCCCTCAGACGACCAGCTGCTCTGAAGAATTTTCAGGATGCCCCAGTTTCTCCTGGAGTAACTTCCCCTCAATCATGTACCTCCCCTTTCTCTCCATTTCCAATTTCTCCAGGAAATGCTGTTGGTTGTAAGTATGAAACAGATGATTTTATGCATGAGTAGAATTAAGACCTCATGATTAGAAATTGATTTTGATTTTCACTTGTCAGATGAACATGAAGTTTCCAATTTTACTAGTCCATGTGCAAATTTCACTTACCCAATATCATTCAACTTTATTAGGTCACCTGAGCTTTGCTCAAGTGACCTATTCTAATCGCTTTCCTTCCGTCGTCGTCTGTCGTGCGTAAACTTTTTACATTTTCAACTTCTTCTCAAGAACTAGTGGATGGATTTTTTTCAAACTTGGTCAGAATCATCCTTGGTAGATGAGGCTACAAAATTGTAAAATTGGAATTCCTTCCCCAACCCCTGGGGCCAGGGCTGGGCCCCAAAGGGAAAATTAACCAATATTTCCAAAATGTTCTCCTCCAGACTCAGAGGTACTACATTCATTTTCTCTGCATGGAAAGAAAATCATCAGGGGCTTTATTTAAATAGTAAATTTCAGGACCCCAAGCTTTCCGTTCTCCCTTGGGGAGGGGGAAATAACACTTTTGGGTATATTTTATCCTTTTTCAGGAGAAAATTACTCAAACTTAGTCAGAATCATCTTTGGTGAATGAGAGTATTACTTTGTAAAATTGGGATTCCTGTCCCGTCCCCAGGGGCTAGGGCGGGGCCCCAAAGGGAACATTTACCAATATTTTCAAATTCTTATCCTTTGATGACATGACAAGTATTGTATTTCACTTAGTTTACATGCTGATTTCCACATCACATCTAAACAATAAAATAAATCTACCAGCACCTATAATATAACTCAGGTGACCGCTAAGGCCCTTGGGCCTCTTGTATTTACATTTGCGCTGTAACCCACTATCTGAACATTACCAGCAGAAATGCATACCTTTTGAGTATGAAAGCAAAATCTCTCGTGATGTAACTCGTAGTTTACTTACGACGTCATATATTAACCTTGTTCATTGAGAGTCTTGTTGCATCGCTTCGGATAACATTGAGAATGCCCTTGTATCAAACGTTCAAATGACTACGGTTAATTATGGACACCAATTTTATTTAAATAGTGCTGTTCCGTCAATGTCGTTTAAAGGACGATGCATATGCAAAACACAGTTAAAGAATTAATTATTTAAGAACAAAGAAATAAAACTCAACAATTGTTCTATAGTAAAAAAGTAAATCTAACGGGCTTCATGCAATATGGATGTAAACGATTTGTGTTCATACCGGCATGAACATTTTAAAAAATGCCTTTCAATCCATATATAAATTCTATCAATGTTTGTCTAGTCAATCATGCTAGCAGTTTTTAGGATCACTTAGGTTACGCTACAGATGTCACTAGTCACATCACTATCCAGCTACCCATATATATATAACACATAATAATTTAAAGATATAATGTGCTGTTTACAAATAATATACATGTTGTTAAAAGATTGTGTTTTTATTTATCCAAAACCCATCGGCATCACCGTACAAATTAAAATTTACATGTTTGTGAAATTTTCATGACAGTCCATTAACTTACTTTACTGTATGTAAATTGTAGAGGACATTTATCAGAGCACAACTACAAGATTAGATGGTACAATGACAATAAGTGTATAGAGCACAACTACAAGATTAGATGGTACAATGACAATACGTGTATAGAGCACAACTACAAGATTAAATGGTGCAATGACAATATGTGTATATAATGTAACATCACGAAGTTTATCACTTCAGCCTGAACAAGAACAAACCCCAATTGTCCAAGTGTCTGAACAGATATTCACATGTTACATGGTTACAGGTAGACTGTTAATAATAACACAATTTTTTTTTTCAAAACTGTTAAAACCGATTAATAGTTTTCTGTGTTATTGAGTCATTGCAACTTGTTCAGGTTTTTAGAATATATCAAAAAGGTAAGGTGAAGATATAGCCCCTCTCCCGTCATGTCAGTGTAGCCGACATACAGATAACTTAGCTGGTGTCCCCCATTGCCTCTGTTCATGTTTTGAGTTTATCTGATTTTGATTTCTTCTTTGTTGCTTATTTGATACACTCTATATCGATAGGCAAAATGTCCTAGGCAAGTGACATGCTATATGTTTGGTTGTAAAATAAAATAAATACCTTTTGGTGCGATACCTTCAGAAAAAGCTACTATAAAAAAAAAGAAAAAAAAAGATGCATGCATGTGTTGTGATGAATAATGTATAAAACATTTGTTTTTTATGTATCACCAGCTTGGGCAGATGCCATGGAGAGTCCATCTGCTAAGAAGTTCAAGTGTGGAGACAAACTGTTGATGAAATACAGCTACACAGCCAATGAAGACAGTCCTTTGGATCAGCCTGAACTTAACGTTTGTCAGCAGGATTACATAGAATTTGTCTGTTTCCATGCCGACAACCAACTGTGGTCCCGTGTGTGTAATGCTAACGGGAAGGAAGGTTATGTACCGACAGATTATCTCATGGTAGGTTGATGTTCAACTAACACATGATTTTATGATATCATACTAGCACCTTTGTTGTAAGTGTAGAATACAGGAGTTGACTTAACCTCTGTTATTCTGTTTTTTTCTTCCCAAAGAAACATCCATGATACTTGAGCTCACTTTTGCTCTCTGCACCCCTGTAATATGTCATAGCAAAATCAAAGGCTCAGCGGGCGCCATTTTATGGCTGAGACAAGAAGCCTAACTTTATTTTTTGATATACATTAAAGAATGTTTGGGTTGTGTAACAGTAATATTGACTGGCTTTGAAGTCGGGTGTCGCTCCTTTGTAATCTTCTAAGGTATCAGCCTTGATATTGGTCAAGTTTCTTTAACCAGAGACCAATCAAATAGCTACATTTTAGGTGCTTGCCTGTAATTTTGCTATACCATAGTCCAGGGGTGCAGAGAGCGAAAGTGAGCGTAATCCCTGGAGAATTGAGGATGCCCAATGACGATGTTATTTTGTATATGTAACAACACTAACTGCCAAGACATCTGAGTTTTGAGTTCAAGCATGAGAAAAGTACAATGAACATGAGCCAAGATATTAATCGATATATTATAAAAATGTCAGGGCTAGCAGTGTTTGACAGCAGTACTAGCAGTAATTACCAGTAGCTGTTTGACAACAGTTCTAGCAGTACTTACCAGTAGCTGTGTTTGACAGCAGTTCTAGCAGTACTTACAAGTAGCTGTGTTTGACAGCAGTTCTAGCAGTACTTGCAAGTAGCTGTGTTTGACAGCAGTTCTAGCAGTACTTGCAAGTAGCTGTGTTTGACAGCAGTTCTAGCAGTACTTGCAAGTAGCTGTGTTTGACAGCAGTTCTAGCAGTACTTGCAAGTAGCTGTGTTTGACAGCAGTTCTAGCAGTACTTGCAAGTAGCTGTGTTTGACAGCAGTTCTAGCAGTACTTACCCGTAGCTGTATTTGACAGCAGTTCTAGCAGTACTTACCAGTAGCAGTGTTTGACAGCAGTTCTAGCAGTACTTACCAGAAGCTGTGTTTGACAGCAGTTCTAGCAGTACTTACCAGCAGCTGTGTTTGACAGCAGTTCTAGCAGTACTTACAAGTAGCTGTGTTTGACAGCAGTTCTAGCAGTACTTGCAAGTAGCTGTGTTTGACAGCAGTTCTAGCAGTACTTGCAAGTAGCTGTGTTTGACAGCAGTTCTAGCAGTACTTGCAAGTAGCTGTGTTTGACAGCAGTTCTAGCAGTACTTGCAAGTAGCTGTGTTTGACAGCAGTTCTAGCAGTACTTGCAAGTAGCTGTGTTTGACAGCAGTTCTAGCAGTACTTGCAAGTAGCTGTGTTTGACAGCAGTTCTAGCAGTACTTGCAAGTAGCTGTGTTTGACAGCAGTTCTAGCAGTACTTGCAAGTAGCTGTGTTTGACAGCAGTTCTAGCAGTACTTGCAAGTAGCTGTGTTTGACAGCAGTTCTAGCAGTACTTACCAGCAGCTGTGTTTGACAGCAGTTCTAGCAGTACTTACCAGAAGCTGTGTTTGACAGCAGTTCTAGCAGTACTTACCCGTAGCTGTATTTGACAGCAGTTCTAGCAGTACTTACCAGTAGCTACACGTTTGCCAGCAGTACTAGCAGTACTTACCAGTAGCTGTGTTTGACAGCAGTCCTAGCAGTACTTACCAGTAGCTGTGTTTGACAGCATTTCTAGCAGTACTTGCAAGTAGCTGTGTTTGACAGCAGTTCTAGCAGTACTTGCAAGTAGCTGTGTTTGACAGCAGTTCTAGCAGTACTTACAAGTAGCTGTGTTTGACAGCAGTTCTAGCAGTACTTGCAAGTAGCTGTGTTTGACAGCAGTTCTAGCAGTACTTGCAAGTAGCTGTGTTTGACAGCAGTTCTAGCAGTACTTACCAGTAGCTGTGTTTGACAGCAGTACTAGCAGTACTTACCAGTAACTGTGTTTGACAGCAGTACTAGCTGTACTTGCCAGTAGCTGTGTTTGACATCAGTACTAGCTGTACTTGCCAGTAGCTGTGTTTAAGTAACTGGTTAAATATCCGTTTTGTATTCTCTTTGACATATATAGTTCCTGATTAAGCAGTTAAGTTGAAGAGGACAAGAACAGTTTGAAAATTTGTGCCTACCCTTTCGCTGCATAAATATGAATTGCCCTCTTTCATACATACCTAACTTGACTATAGATAAAAGTTGTATGTATTTTACAACAATACTGAAACAAAATATTTCAACTTACATAAAATCATACTTGTTGGCCGGTATGTTAGTGCGGGGCTGGGATGTTTAATTTGTGAGGAAACCAGAGTTCCCAGAGAAACCTCAAGTGGTCAGGCAGGAAGTGACCCCATACCTTTTCACATCCAATCGGATATCAAACCCTAGCCGCCTTGGTGAAAAACAAGAGCGATACCCACTCCCCAACCTGAGCACCTCATTTACTAGAATTATCCATGTCTGTTCTGTCCTTTTTCAAAAATTACCCAAGGTTACCAGTTTCCAGTAAATCAAACATTTAATGATTAAACACCATAACAATCATTACATAATTTGCCCAAATACAGTGAATGTGGAAATTTGATATAATCATTATCAATGTAGTCTATCTTATGTTGTAGATTGTGGAAGAACAGGTGAATTCATTGCCATGGCTACCAAAGTCAGCCGAGGTACAGCAAGAAAAAGGTAAAGTATGCAATAATTTCTCTTGTAAAAGGTTGTGATAGTTACAATCTTAAGTAAAAAGGTTCAAGTTGTTATGTACGTATAGGTACATATAACCCTGAAAGTCAAACATTGTAGTAAATGTGTAATTTGTCTTTTCAGTTCTCAGTGGCGGATAGGATATCATTATCCATTGTTAAATCACAGGGGTGAATGGAAGGCTTCCTGTGCAGTTAGGTTTGTGTAGGGGGTTCTTGACTTGTATATGGATAATCCCTGAGAGACCAGGTGTGTAGGGGGTTCTTGCCTTGTATAGGGATGATCCCTGAGAGACCAGGTGTATAGGGGGTTCTTGACTTGTATATGGATGATCCCTGAGAGACCAAGTGTGTAGGGGGGTTCTTGACTTGTATATGGATGATCCCTGAGAGACCAAGTGTGTAGGGGGTCCTGACTTGTATATGGATGATCCCTGAGAGACCAGGTGTGTAGGGGGTTCTTGACTTGTATATGGATGATCCCTGAGAGACCAGGGCCTGTAGTCATGAAACTGTTCCCTTGCTCAAACTCAGTTTCTGTGCTCTACTCCAGTTGCTTGATCCGCTGATAAGTTGATAAAAAAACCACATTGTGTCACTGACATGAAAGAAACTTAGGGAGACTACACCATTTGAACATCCACTTGGGATGGAGTCAGTACACATGTTTCCCTCTAACTGCAGCCTGTAGTATTAGGGTGCCTGTTGTATAAGAGTGCTTTTGGTGAAATGTTTGATATTTTCTGACAGCTGATTTTACTGTTTCGCCACATTGAGGTTTAGTGAGTTGTTTTCAGCAGATGAGAGTCAAGACACCTATCATTTTCACCCTTTGCTTCACAAAAAAACACTATTTTTGAATACTTGCAAGTATGTTTTCAATCACTGTTTGTGATCAACACAAACTTATCATTTATTATTCATTCCAAACTGATGAATCTCATTTCAGAAAAAAATAAATGCTGTGTTTTGCAAGGTGAAAACACTGAAAACGTTCTACAGGTTTTTATGTAAATATTTAATTTTTCAGCTTCATTTTTAAAAAGGTCTTTAATTATTTTTGCAGTTGAATATAAGCCATACAAATCTGCATACCAGTCCAACATGGCCAAGGAATCCTCGAAGCAACAGTACACCTGTGATATCTGTTGTCGTGAGTTTAATGGACCCTTGCCATACAATGCTCACATGAAAAGTAAAGCACACATGGAGGAGGTCATGCTACTAGAGGACAATTCCTGAGGGCGGGCAACATGTAAGGGGAGACAACTAGTAAGGGGAGACAACTCATAAGGGTAGACAACTCAAAAGTGGAAACAACTCATAAGGGTAGACAACTCATAAAGGGAGACAACTCGTATGGGGAGACAACTCGTAAGGGTAGACAACTCATAAGGGGAGACAAATACTATTGACTGTTGGCTACAATTATGACAGGATACCTGTGGAGGGTAGGCAGCTATCTCTGAGGACTCATCTGTGTGGTGATCTGTTATATATGAAATTATATCTTTTGGAGGGAGACAACTATTTTAAAAAGACATCACTTGATGGTGTTATACCTATCATGAAAGGACATTTCATGATGGTAGACAAGAAACCCTCAGAAGACAAATCAAACTGTAGACTTATATCATCAGGATTTATATTGTGAGTAAAGAAAAATATCAGGAAACAAAATTTAAGATAAATATCATCAGAAGACAACCTTACATTGAAGACAGGTGACTACTTTAAGGGAATCTCTGAGGTGAGAAGTTTTCAAAGAGGCTACATCCTTAAAGATTTTATCCAAGCTTGAGAGTCAACTCAAAAAGTCATGCCCCCAAAAAATGTCAAATATGAAGGTATAGGAATACTAGAAAAAAGTCTACAGCAAGGCCATGATGCATTATGTAAGGCGAGCTAACTCTCATAAAATCTTACAAGGGGAGATAATTAAAATGCCAAAATTATTCACATATAATGCAACATTGTTATTGGTAAAATACAGGTACATGTATTGATTTACGGCTTAAGGCTGTAAGTTGTGGTTTATTAATATGTTACAGTTAGTATTATTTAGATATAACTATGAATCATGTATGATATTATACTTGTTTTTATGTCATTTAGTGTCTAGTGTTGAAATGAAGATGTTCCTGATGTAATTATAATTATGTATTATTAGGCTTTGATGTTCACTAGTTCATCCTTATTTTGCCACACGTTTTGTTTTACTTATTCTTGTTTTGTTGTTTGTTTTGCGTAAAGATGACAAACATTCCGTTATTTTTCTTTTCACTTATGTAACGAGATTGAATGTGTATGAAATAACCAGAATGTATGTGATACATACATGTGTATGTACATTCATGTTTTGGTATCCTAGGTTTAAGTGATTGTATAACAACAGAACTAGCTTCCTTCACTTTTTACAGACAAAAGGTAAAATGACAACCGAACGGCATCATTGTATAGTAATTTCAGTGTTTATTTTTACCAATAACAATGTGTTTCCACTGAATTTTAGATATTGGGGTAAATATTTGATACATTTTCAAGATTCTGTATCCCTAGGTTTTTAGTTACAAAGAGCAATTGTTGAAAACTGGCGTTGCAACCAACTGTTTTAGGGATGAAAAACCCTCATTTTGGGATATCTGGGAACACTGAACTTATTCCTAAAGTTGGTGCAAACAGTCAAAAAATAAAATCTATCAAAGAATATTGATACATTAATATTTTGTACATTCTAAGCAGGTAAATTAGCAGGTGCAGTTTGTGAAATGTTTAAATACATGGTGACTGATAGCTAATTATTGAAATGTTAATTCATGGAGTAAATAGTATGTTATAATTCCAATATACATTATTATTATTTGCTGATTTAAATATATACCATAATGATCAGATTCCTGGTAAATATTCATTTCTTGTTCATGTTTCATATGAAAATGATCATAAATAAATACTCTTCACTGCCTTTAAATTGATTATGTGTAGTGGATACTTTTTGTAGAAAATGATTTTGGTGGCAAACCATTCAAATTGTTTTGTTGTGTTCATGATGTCAACTTCACGAGGTACAAAGTGGACATAGTTACATGTTCGTGTTAAACACCGAACTCATTCACCCCTGAAATTTTGTAATGAACTATTCCAACCTTTGAATTGGAAGAGTTCAAATGTGTCTTCAGGGGTGAATGAGTTGATACACATATCATTGTTTCACCCATTGTAATCTCCATAATACAGTATTATGACTCTTCAAGAGAAAATCTAAGAAATGTTCATGTTTCCATTTTTGTTCACTGAAGCCAAAGATTAAAGAACATGTCTCATCTAATTTCTATAAATTCTGTCCTACATTTATATGTACAGAGTATGTCTCCCTTGATCTCTAGGAGGTTTCTTGTACAGTTATATATACACACCATATTTGCCATAATCAGTGCCCTTGCCCTTTCCCTCAGCATGTTTTAAAGGATATAATGCCACCTTTTCCCGGGAAAGATGTATCAGATATATCCAAGACATATTTCCTTATTCACTTTATATCTGATACTTCAGCCTGTGTACCAATAAGACTGTTTTACAGTTCTGTTGTAAAAAAGGAAATAAAAAACATTTTTTTTTAATTCTCCGTCAGAATATGTCCGACAGTTATATTGTCTTGCATTGTAACAGCAACTGCCACAACCTATCATTTGTTATCTTAATAACCGCCCTCTGAACCCTTTCATCACTGTAGACCATAATGGACTCACCCAGATAAATGTATGGTAGACTCTCCTTAAGTTACCCAAGGGTGAAAGGTTAAGCCAATTTTCCGGAGCCCTGGCCATTGGCCCTGATTATGGCAAATACTGTACAGTGTGTTACGCTTAATATGATGTGTCATTTGTCAAGGACAATGTGATATCAAGTGAAATATGACTTAAACAGAAATAATCTAAATTTAAAGTAAATTGTGTTCACAGACACATGAATGTCAGTTTTTGAGAAATCAGATTTTAAATACTTAGCCATTTTTGGTATTAAGCCCTTGTTGGAAACCTTCAGCAGCTGGAAAAATGAAAATCAAAGTATAAAATGACCCCTCAGCCATTTAACTCATTCACCCCTGATATTTCATAATGAACTATACCAACCGTTGAATTGGAAGAGTTCAAATGTGTCTTCAGGGGTGAATAATAAAAGTCATTAATACTTAATATAAAACAACTTAAATCGCATAAATATGGACAGAAAAAATGGTTCTTTTATATTAGGTAAACATATTATTATCAGAAGTATTAAAATAAAGCAGCAAAACATAAAAAATAAACCATTGTTTTAATGTGATATAAATTGTTGATTGTCACTAAACTTTTGTTGATTTAAACATATTTTTATTGCCTTGAAAATGACTAAAAGGATTGGGCACAAGTTCTTACAACTTAATTTAGCCCTCTCCTAACTTAAGTACATTTTACGTACATCAAATCTGTCTTATTTTTTTTTTTATATTTAAGTTAAATTCACAAAATAGGTTGTTGACAACTGTTTCTCTGTACCCCAACCTCCTCATAGAGAATTAAGCGATATTTTCACACAGATAAAGAAAAAATATTCTTCGAACATGATGTAATTGTTGTAAATAAGACTACTAGAAACGGTTTGTATCCTTTATGTACTTACATACATAGGTAAAGGTTTTACTGTTTTGTTCAAAAGTGAGATCATGATTACCCCAGAGAAGTGTGTTTATGTCTGTTAGGAGGATCTCTGGAAGATTTAAGTTCCTAAGATTTCTTACCTGAGGTGATTTCTTACAGTTGAGTAATTTGGACATGTATAGAAATAGTGATGTACATTTTCTACTGCCCCACTTAAACATAAAGGTTTTTCGCCGAGGTTAATTCTATAAAGGTCATATTGTAGATCGCTGCATTCGTTCCTAAGTCTAGTGTGTAAAGTTGTCTATTTTCTACTTTTGTTTGATTATAATAATACCACATGTATCAACATAAGAGGTGTTCACAGTGTTGTGCTTTTGTCAAACTGGAAGTGTTGCATTGAGATTTGTGGGCCAAACATTTGTTTGAGGTCATTTCGGGTCATTCTTGGCAAATAAAGTTGTCCTAAGTCATCTGTAGGTCTTAGTGGTCGTTCTGGTCCCAAAAAGTTTTTTGTGTGTCTCGGTGATCATTCAATGGTGGTGGTAAATAAAAAGATTAATCTGTCTCTGTTAATTGAAACTATCGATAAATCTTATGCTGGAATTAAAATGGAACTAGAATATTACCTCATGTCTGTATGGATGAAAAATATGTACATGTACATACATGTTTCAAGGTTTCACAGATGAAGTCATGGCTTCAAGGTGAAAATGCTTCTTAAAATCATAGAGGTCAGGTCATAGTGCTTCTCAAGGTGGCACAGGTCAGGTTATAGCTGCTCAAGGTCACTAGGGTCACTTTATAGCTGTTCAAAGTCACTAGGGTCAGGTTATAGCTGCTCAAGGTCACCAGGGTCAGGTTAGCGCTGCTCAATGTCACTAGGGTCAGGTTATGGCTTCTCAATGTCACTGGGGTCAGGTTTTAGCTGCTCAAGGTCAATAGGGTCAGGTTATAGCTGTTCAAGGTCACTAGGGTCAGGCTATAGCTGCTCAAGGTCACTAGGGTCAGGTTATAGCTGTTCAAGGTCAGTAGGGTCAGGTTTTAGCTGTTCAAGGTCACTAGGGTCATGTGTTAGCTGCTCAAGATCACTAGGGTCAGGTTATAGTTGCTCAAGGTCACTAGGGTCAGGTTATAGCTGCTCAAGGTCACTAGGGTCAGGTTATAGCTGATCAAGGTCACTAGGGTCAGGTTTTAGCTGCTTAAGGTAATTAGGGTCAGGTTTTAGCTGCTCAAGGTCACTAGGGTCAGGTTATAGCTGTTCAAGGTCACTAGGGTCAGGTTATAGCTGCTCAAGGCCACTAGGCTCAGGTTATAGCTGTTCAAGGTCACTAGGCTCAGGTTATGGCTTATCAAGGTCACTAGGCTCAGGTTATGGCTTCTCAAGATCACTAGGGTCAGGTTATAGCTGCTCAAAGTAACTAGGGTCAGGTTATAGCTGATCAAGGTCACTACATGTATGGTCAGGTTATAGCTGCTCAAGGTCACTAGGGTCAGGTTATAGTTGCTCAAGGTCACTAGGGTCAGGTTATAGCTGCTCAAGGTCACTAGGGTCAGGTTATAGCTGATCAAGGTCACTAGGGTCAGGTTATAGCTGCTCAAGGTCACTAGGGTCAGGTTATAGCTGATCAAGGTCACTAGGGTCAGGTTATAGCTGCTCAAGGTCTCATGAGTCTAATACTTCAAATAATTATACATGTACATCAAGTGTTCATAGATTGGATGTCTGCTGTTAAGTTACTGAAATTGGAGGACCAGCCTCTCATTGATATTGGTTAAATGCTGCAAAGTGACCGGGTCAGAACAATTGTTTGAGGTTGAATCTACATTACGTTGTCTGTACATGCCAAAAAATGTATACTGGATTGGTTTATGATGATTTGTAACATTTCATATAACAAAGCCTTGTTAATCTGGAACCGTCACATTCTGGACATTCATGCTTTAAAACATATTTCACCACACGAATTGTAAATATAGATAAACAAAAGTGCTGTGAGGACCACTTTCTCAGGAATTGAAGTTCATGAATAATATCATAGAAAAGCACCTGGTGCAAATATTTCTATAACGACTGATGTCTGCGAGAAAATTGTTGTTTACTGTGTGTTGTCAGGGGTCACACATAATCTTTAACCTGTTTCAGGTTAAAAATTATTGTGTTACCCCTAACAACACACAGGCATGACTAATCCTATGTGAGCCTGTGGCCAGACAGAACTCCAGTGCCTAACCTGTCCTTTGTCACCCCTGAAAACACTGAAGTTGTAATCAGTCCTTTACTACATGTATGGCTAGAAATCACTAGAAACACTAAGGAGTGACCAATCCTATATTAATTAACTGTGTCTCATCGAGGTGACATCTAGAAACCTCCAGCCGTTAAATGTGTCTGCTAATTAAAAACATTGATTGACAACATTATGATTTGTTCATCTGTTAATTTGTGAATCTTGACATTATTTTTCAGAATGTGTAATGCACAGATTAATGAGGTTCAACTTTATATGTTGTTTAGCAGGTAAAACTTATTTAATTACGTGTGTAATTATACAATTCTAACACTAACTGAGAAGGACCTGAAACTAAAGGGATACCTGTCTAACCCAACACCTGAGTATTCTGACATCCTGTGTAATTAATATTAGGATTAAATCTATCATTCATGAAAACTTCCTGATCAGGCCTGTGTGTTTTAACATCCTGTGCAGTATGACCAGTATGATATGTCCCACAGGGTATCATATTAGACAGGTTAATTTAACCAATGTAATATCCCACAGGGTATCACATTAGACAGGTTAATTTAACCAATGTAATATCCCACAGGGTATCACATTAGACAGGTTGATTTAACCAATGTTATATTCCACAGGGTGTCAGATTAGACAGGTCAATGTGACCAATGTAATGTCCCACAGGGTATCATATTAGACAAGTTAATTAGACAAATGTTGTGTTCCATAGGGTGTCAGATTAGACAGGTTAAGTTAAAGAGAGTTTAGTTTTAACCAATGTTATATCCCACAAGGTGTCAGACTAGACAAGTTAATCTGACAAAGGTTATATACCACAGTGTATCAGATTAGACAGGTTAATTTGACCAGTATTATATGTCCCACAGGGTGTCCGATTAGACAGGTTCATCTGACAAATATATTGTGTCCCACAGGGTATCACGTTAGACAGGTTAATTTGACAAATGTTGTATTCCCCCAGGGTGTCATATTAGACAGGTTTCACTGTATATTTGTTCAACATATACAAAATGTTGAAGGTGAATGAGTACAACATAAACTGAAGGTTAAGATGACTAACAGGCTGTTTGGATTATTAGGTCACCTGAGCTTTAGCTCAAGTGACCTATTGCTATCCGTTTTCGTCCGTCGTCGTCCGTCGTCCGTCGTCCGTCGTCCGTCGTCCGTTAACATTTTACATTTCAAACTTAAAGTCAAGTTCTGCTGGGCCGATTGAACTGAAAGTTGGTAGGAATGATCGCCTCATGGTCCTGACAAAGTGTTGTTATTTTTCGGGTCGATCAGAAATCCAATATGGCCGCCACGGCCGCCATTTTGAAAACCTATTTCAAACTTAAAGTCAAGTTCTGCTGGACCGATTGAACTGAAAGTTGGTAGGAATGATCGCCTCATGGTCCTGACAAAGTGTTGTTATTTTTCGGGTCGATCAGAAATCCAATATGGCCGCCACGGCCGCCATTTTGAAAACCTATTTCAAACTTAAAGTCAAGTTCTGCTGGACCGATTGAACTGAAAGTTGGTAGGAATGATCGCCTCATGGTCCTGACAAAGTGTTGTTATTTTTCGGGTCGATCAGAAATCCAATATGGCCGCCACGGCCGCCATTTTGAAAACCTATTTCAAACTTAAAGTCAAGTTCTGCTGGACCGATTGAACTGAAAGTTGGTAGGAATGATCGTCTCATGGTCCTGACAAAGTGTTGTTATTTTTCGGGTCGATCAGAAATCCAATATGGCCGCCACAGCCACCATTTTGAAAACCTATTTCAAACTTAAAGTCAAGTTCTGCTGGACCGATTGAACTGAAAGTTGGTAGGAATGATCGCCTCATGGTCCTGACAAAGTGTTGTTATTTTTTGGGTCGATCAGAAATCCAATATGGCCACCACGGCCGCCATTTTGAAAACCTATTTCAAACTTAAAGTCAAGTTCTGCTGGACCGATTGAACTTAAAGTTTGTAGGAATGATCGACTCATGGTCCTGACAAAGTGTTGTTATTTTTCAGGTCAATCATAAATCCAATATGGCCGCCACGGCCACCATTTTGAAAACATATTTCAAACTTAAAGTCAAGTTCTGCTAGGCCGATTGAACTGAAACTTTGTAGGAATGATTGACTCATGGTCCTGACAAAGTGTTGTTATTTTTCAGGTCGATCAGAAATCCAATATGGCCACCACAGCTGCCATTTTGGTAAACTATTTCAAACTTAAAGTAAAGATCTACTTGGCCGATTGAACTGAAACTTTGTAGGAATGATCGAATCATGGTCCTGACAAAGTGTTGTTATTTTTCGGGTCAATCAGAAATACAATTTGGCTGCCATGGCCGCTATTTTGCTACTAAGTTCTAATAGGCCGATCTCACTTAAAATTGGTCTAGGAATGATCAGCTCATGGTCCTGACAAAGTTAAGTTAACATTATACTATTTTTTACTCAAATTGGTACATATTTCAACAACAAAAATAAATACTGTAGACTCAGGTGACCGTTAAGGCCCATGGGCCTCTTGTTTTATGTTTTTGCCTAATTGTTCGTTGAATGCTACCGGTTATCTAGAATATATTGTTACCTGACTCGCTATATAAATGCATATTAATCAATTTCGACTGTTTCCCAGACAATTCACCAAACGAACTATAGCTAATGTGTGCTACCGTAAAACTGTTGACTGGTCACCGTGAAACTGTTGACTGGTCACGTGAAACTGTTGACTGGTCACGTGAAACTGTTGACTGGATACGTGAAACTGTTGACTGGTCACGTGCAACTGTTGACTGGTCACATGTTAGGTAATCGAATGCACCTATAATTACGAGCACCCCGATGATCAAGCGTTTTTGGTACTGGATTGTTGACGGTTGTCTGTCGGTAGATCTAAACATCACATTCCACATAGATCTTTTTGGTTTTTCATTGGTCAAGTAACAAAACAGTTGTTTCATGCCTTTTCAGTCAACAGTCAAAACCATTTTCCCTCGGAGTTGGGACCCACCAAATGAACTTTTTCCCTCGGCCTGCGGCCTTGAGAAACAGTTCATCTGGAGGGTCCCAACTCCCCGGGAAAATAGTTTTGACTGTTGACTGATAAGGCATGAAACAACTGTATATTGTCTCACCATTCTCAGGAAGAATGTGTTCACTGTTTACACTGTAAAATTGTATTGATTCCATACTATTACTGTATTGTATTTTGAAGTTTTGAGAGTGTGTGGAATTTTACACTAGACATGGTGAGGTCACCATTTCCCAGTTTTGAGCTTGATATGTATTGGGCTGAAACAAAGTGAAATTTTAATGTATAAAAATATTTTATTCCACATTATGTTACAGTATTTCTGCCAGGTTGTAGACACGCTTCAAGTCACGTGTCATGTAATAATGAAAACGGTGGAATGATGTCATTTATTGTTGATAAACTGATGACGTTATTACAGCTGGATGGTTGGCTAGAAATCTTCTTTTCAGAAAAAATAAAAACAAAATACATCGCTTTCATCACAAAAAATTACACATGCTTTCACCAGCCCTTAGTTTTACAGAGGATTGTGGGACCAAGAACTTGTGATAGTTACCCCTAGATATCACATTGTTTGGAACAAAAGAAATCATCAAGTTTAGTATTTGTCAATGTGGTTGATATTTTTGTATTTATTTTAATCATTTTAGTTTTTGTGAATTATTTTGAAATAATAAAAAGAGAAAAATTGAATAAATTGTTTTGTTTTCCCATCCATTTTGCCCTTTTATCCATTTACTGTTGTGGGTTCTTTCTGAAATCATATACGTTGTTATTGAGAGGTGAGGGATTTACTTACAATAATGTATCATTGCTTTCAAGGTCACAGAGGTCAAATAGGTCAAACGCTTCAAACGACTTCTTCTGAAGAAATACAAGGTATAGAATCCTCATATTTGGCTGGTGGCTTTCTAGGATGGAGCCAGACAAAGTTTGAGAATGAAAATGGTTTTGACCTTCTTTTAAGGTCACAGGGGTCAAATTTGTAAAACGCTTTAAACGACTTCTTCTGAAGAAATGATAAGTTAAGAATCTTCATATTTTGCTGGTGGCTTCCTAGGATGGAGCCCGACAAAGTTTGAGAATGAAAATGACTTTGACCTATTTTCAATGTCACAGAGGTCAAATATGTCAAACTCTTAAAACGACTTCTTCTGAAGAAATAAAAGGTATAGCAGCTGGTGGCGTCCTGGGCTGAAGATCAACAAAGTATGAGAATGAAAATGACCTTGACTTTCTAGTCCCTGCAGGTAGGGCGTAAGAATTGTACCTGCTGCCCCCAATTACATGATCGTAAGAGGCGACTATATTTGGGACCTTATCTCTTCTCTCCTTTCTAAATAACTTTCTTCTTCCTAATGTCTCCCTTGACAATGCCTCACTTTTGGCCATTTGTTGAGCGTTCGCCCCTGTGAGGAAGGCTTTGGGTTCTGTCCCCTGGCCGAGACATACCAAAGTCTTTAAAAATGGTAGTTTCTACTCCTGCTTAACGCTCAGCAAATTAGGAGTGGGACGACTGGTTCGCCCGTTGTCAGTATAATGTGACCGGGTGGGGCGTCCTGCTGGGTGTCTTCGGCAGTATGTCTCAGTGAGGTAGCACTATAAAGTCGGCATCAGTTCCGCGCTATCACAAGGAGACTAACACGAACATATCGCAGCCTCCCAAAATACACACATACACTACACGCATGCATCTTGCACACAGGGGAGGCCGTCCTTAAATGACCTTAGCTGTTAATAGGACGTTAAACAAAATCAAACAAACATCAAACCAACAAACCTTGACATTCCTTCAAGGTCACAGCGGTCAAATATGTCAAACTCTTTAAACGACTTCCTCTGGAGAACTAAAAGGTATCTAATCTTCATATTTGGCTGAAGGTATCATGAGATAGAGCCAAACAAAGTTTGAGAATGAAAATGACCTTGACTTATTTTCAAGGTCACAGGGGTCAAATATGTCAAAAATCAAAAACATCAAATGACTTCTTCTGAATAATAGGGGGGCATATAATTATAATATTTGGCTGGTGACTTTCTGGGATAGAGCTCACCAAAGTTTGCGAATGAAAATTACCTCAACCTACTAAAGAATTTGTTCTTAAGAATGGATTCATAAGATTTATCTGGTAGCTTATTAGCTCATGGCATAGTGGGGCGTCCGTTGACCGTCCGGCGTCAACTTTTTACTTTAAACATCTTCTGAATAACCAAGAGGCCAAGGCTGATGATATTTTTCCAGTAACAGTCTGGGATAAAGGGCTACCAAGTTTGTTCAAATGAATGACCTTAATCCATATTCAAGGTCACATGGGTCAAATATGTTGAAATTTTTCAACAACTTCTTCTGAATAACCAAATGGTCTTGGGTGTTGATATTTGACCAGTAGCATGCTTTGATAAAGGGCTACCAAGTTGGTTCAAGTGAATGACCTTCACCCATATTCAAGTTCACAGGGGTCAAATATGTTGAAATCTTTAAAAAAACATCTTCTGAATAACCAATAGTCTCCGGGTGATGAGATTTGGCCAGTAATAGCAGGGATGAAGGGCTATCAAGTTTATTCAAACGAAAGACCTTCGTCTATATTCAAGGTCACAGTGGTCAATTATCTTAAAAGCCTTTAAACGAATTATTGTATAAAACCGAAAGGTCCAGGGTGATGATATTTGATCAGAAGGATGTTGGGATGATAGGTTACCAAGTTTGTTCAAATGAATGGCATTTTGCCCATACTCAAGGTCACAGGGGTCATTTGTCTTGAAAACCTCTAAACGACTTCTGTAGCATAACCAAAAGGTCCAGGGTGATGATATTTGGCCAGAAGGATGTTGGCATGAAGGGCTACAAAGTTTGTTCAAACAAATGACCTTCACTATTATTCAAGGTCAAAGGAGTCAATTGTCTTAAAAACCTTTAAACGACTTCTGTAGCGTGACCAAAAGGTCCAGGGTGATGATATTTTGCCAGAGGGATGTTGGTATGAAGGGCTACGAAGTTTGTTCAAACAAATGATCTTCACTTATATTCAAGGTCATTGGAGTCTATTGTCTTGAAAACCTTTAAACAACTTCTTCTATAACCAAAAGGTCCAGGGTGATGATATTTCGCCAGTAGCATGCAGGATTGAATGGCTACAAAGTTTGTTCAAATGAATGACCTTCGCCTATATTCTATGACAGAGCGTGGTTATTTCATGAACAATGGCTTGCCGTGTGCTTTATTGTACTTACGAAATGTCTGTTATTGTATTTTCATTTCATTCATTTGAATTTTTTACAGGGAATTGTAAGCTGGAAAAGTAGATATTCAAAAACAACAAAAATGATTTTCTTTTAAAAAAAGTGAGAGTGCAGCAGGGTTCGATCCATCGACGACAAAAATATTGACACGTGGTAATGAATACCTATCGGTTTAACCCACTACACCACAGCATTAGATGTTACATTAGCGTAGATTCTTTTTGTCTTATTCAAACTTTCTGATTTGCCTTTATTGCTGTTTATCTGAGACATTAAAGCGTATACAAGGCTGATTAGATAATTTCACATCTTATTATCTATAACGGTTATTCTTCGGTGTCGAAATTAATAAACTGTATACAGCTTATATGTATTTAGTCATGATATGCAAAATAAAGAGCTATATAATGAATCATATCCTATTGTGTGTCTTTCAATATCACTGCCAATTTTTGATTTGCATATATGTGAAAACCTTACATGAAGTATATGACACAGCGTGGTTATTTATTGGAACAATGGCTTGCCGTGTGCTTTATTGTACTGACGAAATGTCTGTTATTTTATTTTCATTGATTCATTTGAATTTTTGACAGGGAATTGTAAGCTGGATAATTTAAGTAGATATTTAAAACCTACAAAAACGATTTTCTTTTGAAAAAAAGTGAGAGTGCAGCAGGGTTCGATCCATCGACGACAAAAATATTGACACGTGCTAATATATAAGTACCTATCGGTTTAACCCACTACACCACCGCATTATATGTTACATTAGCGTAGATGTTGATTGTCTTATTCAAACTTTCTGATTTGCCTTTATGTTGAGAACGACATGTTTTAATTGTATGTTCAATTAACATCACGTAATATTTTAAGAGACAGCAATTTTGTTGTTTGAATATACGTGAATGTGCAATTCAAACTTTACGTATATCTTGAAAAGGTAGCGAAGCGCGTCTTTCCTGCTAGCCAGGATTGTTACGTGAGCAATGTTCACGATAAATGTCCTATGCGGCTGTAGTGTTTCATCGTTGAATTTCTATCGTATTAAACTTTCCATCTATCTATAAGTATACAACATCCCAAACTCAATACCCAAGATTGCTGTGTATCTGAGACATTAATGCGCATACAAGGCTGATTAGATAATTTCACATCTTATTATCTATAACGGGTTTTTTTCGTTGTCGAAATGAATAAACTGTATACTGCTTATATGTATTGAGCCATAATATGCCTCATCATGAGCTATATAATGAATCATATCCTATTTTGTGTCTTTCAATGTCACTGCCAATTTTTGATTTGTATATATGTGAAAACCTTACATGAAGTATATGACACAGCGGTGTTATTTAATGGAACAATGGCTTGCCGTGTGCTTCATTGTACTGACGAAATGTCTGGGGTTTTTTTTCATTTGATTCATTTGAATTTTTGACAGGGAATTGTAAGCTGGATAAGTAGATATTTAAAACCTACAAAAACGATTTTCTTTTAAAAAAAAAGTGAGAGTGCAACAGGGTTCGATCCATCGACGACAAAAATATTGACACGTGTTAATGAGTACCTATCGGTTTAACCCACTACACCACCGCATTAGATGTTACATTAGCGTAGATTTTGATTGTCTTATTCAAACTTTGTGATTTGCCTTTATGTTGCGAACAACAGGTTTTAATTGTATGTTCAATTAACATCACGTAATATTTTAAGAATACGGCAATTTTGTTGTTTGAATTTCGGTGAAAATGCAATTCAAACT
This sequence comes from Mizuhopecten yessoensis, assembly GCF_002113885.1. Lineage (NCBI taxonomy): Eukaryota > Metazoa > Mollusca > Bivalvia > Pectinida > Pectinidae > Mizuhopecten > Mizuhopecten yessoensis. Next base: position 123,925 of record NW_018405156.1, read on the forward strand.
TTACGTTTATCTTGAAAAGGTAGCGAAGCGCGTCTTCCCTGCTAGCCAGGGTTGTTACGTGAACATGTAACGTAGTCGGATTTTAGGGGAGGGTCTTGGCGTAATAACGACCGACACAAGATTCTCTTCATAGATAAGTTTAATGATGAGAACATAGACAAAAGTCCTTGGCATGTGGTGCCCAGGACGTGAATAAATAAATATAGATTAGATCTACATTTTGGTGAAAAATACAACCTCTCTGATAGATGGTCAAAGAAGAACTACCAAACGGCGGCAAAAGTACAAAAGAGAGAAAAGGAAAACGCAACGCGCATGTCCTGTACTGTCCGTCAGTGGTCAAACCTGTTTTATACCTACATACGTCATACGAACACTCTCCGGACACTCACGAACCGCACATACAAAACACACAACGAGCAATTACCTAACACACGGTGTAGGATACGCACAACGCAACAATCACACAACGAGCACCGTACGCATATCAGACCAACAGACATACACAAACACGACGTAGGATACAAACAACACAGACATAACAACGAGCGATATTAAATATAAATCCTAAAAACAATCCAAATTAACAGGGTGCCACATACACCCCCATGTGCAAGAAATGGCGTCCTCGCCATCCCTAAAATGGGAAATGCGGACAATAGATGTATACTGGAATCTGTAACGGGAAGTCATTACAAGGTAGAATACAATACTAATTATACACTGCAGACAAATATGACATTGCATAGTAAGGCAAATGATAAAACAGTGATAAAAACAAATCAGATAGATGACTGCACAACTGACAATACAGCTTCCAGAACTCTTTCCACTCCTGGAGCCAGAATATCACCAGGGGCGAGAGAGCGAAGGTAGTCCGCCTTCCGTACCAAGTGAGGTTCTGGAGCTGCTCCTATTGCCATCACATAATCACCACTGGTGTATTTCTTTGGTGGCCTACGGTCTCTCCCCGAGCGTCTAGGAATAGGTGGAGACTCTACCCCGGCTGTATCTTCACTATGACCCTCCTCCTGTCCTCCCAGTGGATCAACGTCTTCCCTATTGTCCCGTTCAATATGGGAGGCCGCATCCTCTTCAGCAGGGACCATTGTCGACTCATGGTCGTTTACAGGCTGCGCAGTTGTTGTATCCATGGCACCTGTCTGGGTGTCACCAACAGCTGGCGTAGGAGGCATTGACACGAGGAGCTCCATATCACTGTCATCGGAGACAATAATGGTAGAAACTTCCATTTCGTCCACAGGTTTGGCCTGTGACTCTCTCCGTAGCTCCTTCTTCCTCTCTCGTGTCAATCTCGCTGCTGGGGTTGGGGATTTCCGTGGTTGTGGTGTAGGGGTATCATCTGTCCTAGCAACCATATCTGTCGTCAAAGAACCGATGGGAAGGAGAAGATTTCTGTGTAAAGTGCGTTTTCTCCCTCGACCATCCTCCTTCTGTACAACATACACTGGCATGTCCAAATTGGGCTGGTCTAACACTACATAAATGTCTTCCTCCCACTTATCGTCGAAAGCAACTACCTTGACCAAGACACGATCTCCTGTGCGGACACAGGCGCCACGAACTCTTATATCGTATTCTGACTTCTGTCTGGATTTGGCAGTGCTACTCTTGGTAAGGGCAATAGCATAAGATTCCTTCAGACGTCTTCTCAGTGACTCCACATAGCTGGACAACGACTCCTTTGAAGCATCTGACTCCAAACCAAAGGCGAGATCTACAGGTAGCCGTGGCTCCCTTCCATACATGAGATAGAATGGTGAATATCCTGTAGACTCGTTCCTGGTCGCATTATATGCATGGACTAGGGGTGCGACGTAGGATTTCCAGTCCCGCTTCTCCTCCTCCTCAAGGGTTCCGAGCATGCTCAATAGTGTGCGGTTGAAGCGCTCGCATTGTCCATTTCCCTGCGGATGATATGGGGTAGTCTGGGACTGTGAAATGCCTGTCACGCGACATAACTGTTTCACCAGCTTGCTTCTGAACGTCATTCCCTGGTCTGAGTGCAAGCGCTTAGGCATTCCATAATGCACTATAAAATTATGGAGCAAAGCCTCAGCGGTGGTCTTGCTAGTCTGGTTACGGGTTGGGACTGCGACAGCGTAGCGAGTGAAGTGGTCGGTAATGACCAATATGTGCTGGTAATTCCCCTTGGAAGGCTCCAATGTTAAGTAGTCCATACATACAAGCTCCAGCGGTTGCGTAGTCTGAATAGAGACTAAAGGTGCCCTCTCACTGGTGGGGGTTTTCCTCCGCAAACATCGGTTGCATCTTTTAATCCACTTCTCGACGTCTGCAGACATGGATGGTCAATAAAAGCGGTCTCTACAAAGGGATAAAGTTTTGGCAACAGCTAGATGTCCCATGTTGTTATGCAGACTCCTCAAAACTACAGGCACAAGTGATGAAGGAAGAACCAATTGGTGTTTTGTCTCCCCATCCACAGATGCTTGATGGTAAAGGGCTCCTCGCCTGACTGTGAGAGAATCAAAGTGACGGTACAGCGAAGGATTCCACGCCAACTCTGGCAACTCCTCCCTCCTGGGCCTAACACCATTTTGGACGTTGTTGATACACGGTCCAAGAAGTACATCTTTCCTCTGCGCAGTCCTCATATAATTGAAACTCAACTGCTCCAGCTCAAGATCCTGCAAGCAAGTGGTTTCCATTCCATCTACCGTAGTATCCGCTAAGCAAATACTCTCAAAGTGAGGCTGTGCACACAGCATCTGACACACCGCCGAGACAGAGTCCTCAGAAATGGTGTCCTCTCTGATATCATGCTCACATATCTCCTTTGTAGGTAGTCGAGACAGCGTATCAGCATCAACCTGAGATTTCCCTGGCCGATAACGGATGTTAAAGTCATAGGCGGAAAGAGCAGCTAGCCAGCGATGACCTGTGGTATCCAGCTTTGCGCTTGTCAGAACATAAGTGAGCGGGTTATTGTCTGTCACTACAGTTAAGTGGTGGTCGAACAAGTAGTCTTTAAACTTCTCTGTGATGGCCCATTTCATTGCTAGAAACTCCAACTTATGAGCTGGATAGTTTCGTTCTGATCTTGACAATCCTCGACTGGCGTAAGCGATGACGTGCGACTTATTGTCCTTTTCCTGATACAGAATCGCTCCGAGACCTTTGTGACTTGCATCACAGTGAACCTTAAATGGCTTGACGTAGTCTGGGTAGGCCAATACTGGTGGGGAAGCCAATCTCTCTTTCAAAGAGTTAAATGCATATTCCTGCTCAACTCCAACAGTTAGTGTTGTCTCCCTTCTTTCTGGGTTTCTTTGGTGCTGGCATAAGTTCCGTTAAGGGTCGGGCTATCTTCGCAAAATCTTTTATAAACTTCCTATAGTAACCGGCGAAGCCCAGAAACTGGCGAACATCCTCAGGACTGGATGGCCGTTCCCAGTTTATAACCTTCTCCACTTTACTAGGGTCTGCTTCTATCCCAGCTGACGTCACTATAAATCCCAGGTACTTCACACGGCGTTGGAAGAAAGAACACTTCTTGGGAGACAGCTTTATTCCATGTTCCCTCAAACGCTGAAGTACACGTTGAAGTTTCTCCAAATGCTCTTCAAATGTGGATGAAAATATGATAACGTCATCTAAGTAGATGAAACAGTCCACCATATTTAATTCCCCGAGACATTGTTCCATAAGTCTTTGGTAGGTGGCTGGAGCGTTGGCCAGTCCAAACGGCATCCGGTTATACTCGTAGAATCTAAGTGGCCCTAGCGTAAATGCCGTCCGCTCCTTATGGTGCTCTGCCACCTCCACCTGATGGTAGCCACTTTTCATGTCTAATACGGAGAACAATGTGGATCCAGAAAGGGAGTCCAGTATTTCCTCAATCCGAGGGAGAGCATAGGCATCTTTTATGGTTTTCTGGTTAAGTTGGCGGTAATCAAAACACATGCGTAAGGATCCGTCCTTCTTCCTAGCTAGAACCACACCAGACGCCCAGGGTGAACATGATCTTCGAATAACTCCGCATGCCAACAACTGCTGTATGTGTTCTCTGACTTCCTGGACCATTGCGGGAGGTATCCTCCGATGTCGCTGTTTGAAGGGTGTCGTGTCATTCAACTCAATCCGATGAGGAAAAGCGACAGTGTGCCCAAGGTCAAGGTCCCCGGTAGAGAATACATCTGGAAAATATGATAATACTTCCTTCCCTCTCTTCAGCAGACCATCATCCAGCTCCACACTAAAGGTCGCCCTCTCAAGGTAGTTGTCTGGACACTCCTCCTTCACTTCCGGAGGTACCACCCCATGCAAGGGGTGCTGGACTTTTACCGGTTGTAATTCGCATACTATCCCTCGCGATGGCACCACAACAGTGGTTAAGTTGGAGATGTTAACAGATACAAGTCCATTTCTGCCATGGTGATATGTAAATATAGTGGGTGCTATATCCATGTCGTCAGGGATGACGGAATTGCAGGTGGGTTGCATCAAGGCACAGACATCAGGATAATAAACTTCTCTGTCCAACTTACACTGTATATCCATTCTCCCATTGGGCGGTATAACAAAGCTGCTTGGCTCAGCACTCCGTGCTATAGCAAGACAATACCCGTTCCTCTCTAACTTCTTTTCCCGAAGCGAAATACATCGGAAAGAAGTGTACCACGGTGTCGTCAAAGGAGCATGTTGCAAGTCTCTCTCACCATACCATTCTCGACATCTTTCCATAAAATGTGTTAACACGTTTGTTCCCAGCAACACAGGTACTATCTGGTTAAAATTGTAGTTGGGCACAACGAGTAACAGACACTTGGACCCATCCTCCCTGTGTATCCTGTCTATCTGTAGAGTGACCTCAATGTATCCAAGATAGGGCAGTAGAGCACCGCCAGCTACCTGGATGTCCAAAGATCCATCCCTAATTGGTTGTAGAGGTATATGTGACAGGTTCATCTCATAAAATCCTTGGCTAACACTAGACACTGTAGCCCAAGTGTCTAACAGAGCTTGGGTGGGAAGGCATCTATAAAAAGATCAACAACATTGCAATCCCCAGTTAAGCCAGGGGGGTTGTCAGGTTCCTGTCTTTTGGTCACTTCGTGTTTAATGGGGTTTGACATCCTCCAGCCGGACGTCCTTCGACCTTCGGGTACCCCCTGCTCATAGGCCGATTGAAGTTTAAATGTCCCCTGGAGTGATCCATAATAACACGACAGCCTATCTGTAAATGACCATATTGACCGCACCTATAACACTGTGGACCTTGAGGACGGTCTTCAACTGGTTGACACTGGTCCTGGGGCTCCATCCTGGGTGGCGGAGGGTAATTAGGCCGACGTACCTCGGGATTGTAGTACTCTTCACCTTGTCTGTCATGACGTCTATCAGATTGAGGCGTGAAATAATCAGTACCGTGCTGGTAATTCTTTGGTCCCTGGTAGCCATGGGAGGTACATCCTCCCTGTTTGAACTTATCTCCATGGGGGCACCTGATGACTGGGAATCTCTTGGTCCCTTTTGGTTCTTCTTACCACTAACACGCTTCTTCTCCAGATCTTCAAACCGTGCCGTTAACTGCAACATCATGTCCCTCAACTCTGCTATGCCCGAGTTGGAAGATATCGCTGATGGTGTAGACTTCTCCGGAGACATCATCTTCACATGAGCTGGCTTTGAGGATTTTGGTTCCAGTCCACGTGCATATTCTGGTCTCCTAATGGCTTGACGCAGCTCATCGAAATCCTTAATACTGTCAAGCGTATGTCCTGAGAGGTCCCTTAGAGCCGGGCGGAGTCCTTCATAAAATACAGTTCTAAGCATTGAATCGATTTTACTTCCCTTGATAGCAGTCCGTTCCGAAGCCTTGTTGAGTATCTCCTCCAAACGAAAACCCCAGGCAGAAACTGTCTCATCATCATGCTGCTGGGCAGAGTAAAATTCTGCCAGGAGGGATTCCGCTGTATCCATTCTGTCATAGACCATCTGCATCTTGTCCAGAATTTCACCTAGAGTGGCTCCGCACCTCATCCTCATCAGCACACTCTTTGGCTCACCTTTCAGCGACAACCGTACTGCCTCAAGGATGGATTCCCTCGAATGGATATCATCTCCCATATAGCTCGTGACCTCGTACTTCCATTGAGCGTAGGTGACATCTCCTTTAGATAAAGGCGGGTCTCCAGAAAATGAAGAAAGTCTGGGTCTGTGTATGGTAATAGGAACCTGAACAGCTGGAGTGGGAATTACATATGGAATAACAGGAGGCTTCTCCTCTTTCTCTTCATCAGACTTCTGTAGAGCTGCGTATTCTAACATCCATTGGCGCAGAGACTCGGGCGAGTCAAAATTTGGAACAACTCCCAGGTCCTTGAACCCTTTGAACAACTTACTTGCTTCCTCAGTATCCGATATGATTAAAGTAACAGATTTCGAGATCAATATAAAGTAAATTGCATACAACACATCAAAAGCAAATCAATAAAGTCCAATGAAGCAATAGCACAAGATTGGTGTACTGAAATAAACTACATATAATATAAAAATAATTGTCTATTAAAGAAATAACACCAATACACTTAACTACAAACTTACCAATCCCTTCTGCTTGTTACTGCATCCAAAAAAAAAATGCTGCAATGAAATATGTAAGTTAACGTATGCAAATCATACACTAGGCAGGGAAAAAAAACATGTACATGAAGTAAATATTTCACAATAAATGCAAGTGAACCCCCACAAAGAAATAACACAAATCAACACAAAATGCACAAAAAACAAGTAATCTCACAGCAAGCATACAGGAATCATACATCCTACACCACATATGTCAATAAATGTCAATGTGTCAAAGTAAAAATGAAGTCAAGGAAAAGAGAAAGGAAATTATACCAACTAGAATAACCTAGGAATACTTAGAGAGAATAATAATAATAAAATATTCCGACACAGCAAAAAAAAAACTGTTAAGAAACGGCCTAGGAAAAAAAATAATGGAGCACCACCAAGCTGAATATTATGATAACAACAAAAAATACCAGTGGTCCGGTTGAAAAAAAACTCTTGAAAATATTATATCCACAGAATTAGATCTAAGTCCGTGGTATATATCTAAACAAATGTTTTACAATATAACCGGAAATAAAACCAAGACCGGATGTAAACACAAAGGTCAAGGTCGTGTCAACAAGAAATGAAAAAAAATGAAAAAAAAAATACCCAAAGTATATTATACAGAGAAGGTCCTAATACCACAAAAATTTCATCAAAAATACACACAATAAATTGCAGATGAGATACAATTGCAATGCAAATGATAATTATAAATAGACAAGTAAATAATATGATCACAATAACCTTATTTAATAATGCAAAAGTCAATGTGCTGATGTTCCTCTTCGGCGACGCAGTCCGGCGAATACATACAGAAACTGTCAGTGTGCACACTATAATCCAGGGCTCGAGCGCGAATGAATAAAATCTAGCCTGTCAGAATCACAGGAGAACACGAACATCCAAGTTCAGCTTACCGGTACACGGGCAGTCAATTAATTCATGGAAAGGCAACAAGAACTGAGTGTAAAGTTGAAACATCGCTGTGAACACTACACAGGTTTTCCGCTCCATTTCCGGTTTGAATACACATATGCGGGGCGCATGGGGGTGTATTCAATGGACGTCTCCGGTAGTTGCAAATCACATAGTGCCAAGTCCCTACGTGGGCGCCAATGTAACGTAGTCGGATTTTAGGGGAGGGTCTTGGCGTAATAACGACCGACACAAGATTCTCTTCATAGATGTGTTTAATGATGAGAACATAGACAAAAGTCCTTGGCATGTGGTGCCCAGGACGTGAATAAATAAATATAGATTAGATCTACATCTTGGTGAAAAATACAACCTCTCTGATAGATGGTCAAAGAAGAACTACCAAACGGCGGCAAAAGTACAAAAGAGAGAAAAGGAAAACGCAACGCGCATGTCCTGTACTGTCCGTCAGTGGTCAAACCTGTTTTAGACCTACATACGTCATACGAACACTCTCCGGACACTCACGAACCGCACATACAAAACACACAACGAGCAATTACCTAACACACGGTGTAGGATACGCACAACGCAACAATCACACAACGAGCACCGTACGCATATCAGACCAACAGACACACACAAACACGACGTAGGATACGAACAACACAGACATAACACAACGAGCGATAATAAATATAAATCCTAAAAACAATCCAAATTAACAGGGTGCCACAAACAATGTTCACGATAAATGTCCTATGTGGCTGTAATACAACATCCCAAACTCAGTACCCACGATTGCTTTGTATCTGAGACATTAATGCGTATACAAGGCTGATTAGATAATTTCACATCTTATTATCTATAACGGGTTTTTTTCGTTGTCGAAATGAATAAACTGTATTCTGCTTATATGTATTGAGCCATAATACGCCCCATCATGAGCTATATAATGAATTATATCCTATTGTGTGTCTTTCAATGTCACTGCCAATTTTTGATTTGCATATATTTGAAAACCTTACATGAAGTATATGACACAGCGTGGTTATTTAATGGAACAATGGCTTGCCGTGTGCTTTATTGTACAGACGAAATGTCTGTTATTTTATTTTCATTTGATTTAATTGAATTTTTGACAGGGAATTGTAAGCTGGATAAGTAGATATTTAAAACCTACAAAACGGTTTTCTTTAAAAAAATGAGAGTGCAGCAGGGTTCGATTCATCGACGTCAAAAATATTGACACGTGTTAATGACTACCCATCGGTTTGTTTGTTTTTTTCTTTTAAAAATGAACTTTTATTAGTCCCAGCAAATAGGACCTCCGGGGTTGGGGCCCCGTCGGCTCCTCACAGTTTACATAAAACACATATTTAAACACTCAAAAATCACAGAAGTACATTTCTACATGAAATAAGCATGGTAATAAAAGGTATGTCAACGCTCATTTTCAAATGAGTTCAAAAAAGACAACTTAATCATAATGATAATGCATAAGATAGGTTATTTTCAGTGCCTGAAGATAAATCTACAGCCTTCAACAATTTATTTTCAGCAACAAAATATTTCTTGAATAGAACACATTTCTTCTTCATGAGGTAGTAGTGTTTGATATAATCAAAATATTTACGAAATGTAAACATAAAAAAATCTTTATATTCACTTTAGTCATTTTATTTACCACCAGATTACGCCTTTTAAGAACGCATAAACGCACTACTCCTTAAAAGAAGTTGATGAACAAAGCATTCGTATGTTTAATCTTCCTGGTATAGCCCAGAAGTATAAGTTTTCCGAGAGAAAAATCAGAAAGGTAACTCTGATCAGCATCTAAAAAAAGTTTCTTTGTTAACGTATTGATATAAGCCAAACAATCAGAAAGTTCTGAACAATCTACCAACAAATTCAGTAAAGTTTCGGTCTCAGAATCGCACAACAGACATGTATCACTATCTACTTTGCCAACTTTCTTTAACTTCTCCATCGTTAATATGGAGTTATGTGCAATACGATAATGAACATCAATTATATCAGAAGGTAGAAATGGCATATACATAATTGAAAAAACTTTTGGATGATAAACATTTTGAAAAAATTCTGACCAATATCCCGATGATTTGGGACTTTTGAAGCAGTAGCGAATGAAACAAGAGTACATATCCCGAGTAGTCCTGGGATGTAACTGTACAGTAGTCCCATTAACATCTGTATAAGTAACATATGGCCTGGACTCTGTTCTGATATTGGTATGTACATTAGTTAAAATCACTTTCTTATAATCTGCTGGAATGCATCCCATAACAGTATTAAAATCAGATAAAACCACATCTGTAGAAATATCACGGTTGGTTTCTTAAACAACATCCGCTACAGCATTTGAAGATAGAAACTTGGACACGACTTCTAGTGTCATATGTTTAACTGAAGTTATACCCACCTTTACGAAAGACTCCATAAAGATAGGCTTGTCATTGTTCAAAAAGCTGGAGTTAAAAAACAAAGGCTGTTCATAAAAAAACACCTATATTATAACAAACTTCACTCACTGCCTGGAAGGCATACCAAGCCTTCAACATTTCACGATAAACAATATGCAATGATCTTAAATACTTATCTGGAAACTTGCAAAAAATTATTTCAGTGTCAAGATTTAAATCGAGTATTTTGTTGAGAAAGTAGTTACACATATTCTTCCAGACTGCTGTACATGATATGTCCAACCATCTGAACAAAAACTTTAATCGAAAAGATCTCAGTTTTAATTCAATATCAGGTATATTTAAACCACCATCCTTCCTTTTACCAACAATAGTGTCATATGCCACCAGATGAGCACCACTATGCCATAACAAGTTAATACATAACTTCGTTATATCCCTAATAACTGTCAGAGGTACAGTCTGTGAAGTAAGACAATACCAACATCTGGACATCAATAAGGAAGTAATTACCGTAGCTCTTCCTTGAAGAGTTAGCTGTCTTTGCGACCACATTCTTAGAATATTTCTGAAAGAAACAACTTTATTTTCCCAATTCTTTTCATTACACATATGTAAATCAATACCAACATATACACCCAGGATACATATAACTTTGTCACATAATTTGATACATAATTTTTCAATTTCGGCAATTGTCATATTTCCTTTACCAATACATAGGATTTCTGATTTATCTTTATTTATCTTGGCACCAGAACCCTTACTGTACACCTCCAATAGGTTAAACACATTTACAATAGACGCTTTAGTCCTAAGTATCAAAGTTGTATCATCTGCATGTTGATACAATTTTGACTCAAATTCTGTATGAGGAACCTTAATACCAGAAATATCTGGAGACTTTAAAATCATTTTCCCCAGGGGTTTCGCGGCTAAAACGTATAGCATTGCCGATATCGGACACCCCTGCCGGACTGAATTTTGAATGGAGATAAACTTATTACCATTGCATTTGACAGAACTAGAAATTTTAGTATAAAAAATCTTGATCCAATCAACAAAGTTTTTACCAAAACCAAACTTTTCCAAAACTTTAAATAAATACGTATGACTTACACGATCAAACGCTTTCTCTTGGTCAATTTTGAGGATGTACCCTTCAAAATCTCCCTGTGAAGCTACATCAGTGATATCACGTACACTAAAAATGGTGTCCGAAATATCCCGACCAGTTACACAACACGATTGGAATTCTGAAATAATGGATGGTAAAACAGCTTTAAGTCTATCAGACATTACTCGAGCTAGAATTTTGTAGTCCACATTGAGAAGACTAATTGGTCTCCATTTCTTCAACAGAGATTTATCTCCCCTTTTCTTATAAAAAAGGTAAATTACCACTCTGTATGAAACTATGTGTCCTGTTCGCTTTTAGCTTGTATTTAGTAACTTTTATCCATACAATTTCAATATAAAACGCTCTTTGTAACATGTTGTAGATATTTTATGATAAATAAAATATTTGTAGGGTTGATTAGCTGTTTCTTTTCATTATGTTATTGTTGTAATAGTTTTGAACAATGCCACACCATCATAAAATATGAAAGTGTTGAATTTGACAAAAAACCAATTTTTCGGTATTTTTTCAAAAAAATACCCAGTTTATCGGAATGATTAGTTTTTCATAAAATCACCTCTACATAGTGATATAACCATTACGTGAAACTTTTATTGAATTCTGCTGGCTAATTGTGAAAGGGTGGAGCCTCCTTAATGGAAATTAGGGCATGAGCCATGTCACATGACTTGACGAGATCTCGCGTTACCGAAGATATTTCCAACCGTTATGACGTAGGCCGTAGTCACGTGGCATTAGAAGGCGGGGCTACCAAAAACGTGAAGTAAAACAGAGTAAGTTTTAACACATATGTTTTTAGTGATTGTATTGGTTGTTTGAGGCATGTTATGTATGTTCATCTTGTGCATGAAGAATAGATCTTTCGATCCATGTGCGACATGTGTGTGAAAATGACGATTTGTTTCTAAAATATCAGCTTGAAGAGCGACCTTGGCGCGGGTCGCTTATTTCCCGCAATACGTTAATTGACGACAGACCGATACAAAAGAGTCGATAAAACGTCAGAATAATTCGGACTACATTTTGGGTAATGACGATCGCTAAAATCGGCAGAAGTTATCTCGTCCATACCAGTATTGGCTGAAAACTTGTGTTACTATTCGCCTTAGAGATACGTCAATTAACACGTTTTAAAAACGTTTTACGAGTGTTCCATAAATACTGTATAGAACATTTAGTTAATTCAGGACTCTTATCTAACATTACAAATCTAATATAATGTCATATTTATAAGTCAGTTCGTCCCAAATATTACTATCTTAAACCCAAACTTGAGTGTTTTTTTTGTTTATTTTGCTTTCATTTATGAATATCGCTCAAAAGTAGTGAACAATGTATCATTGTTTTGGATAAATTCTAAAACCGGGTCATTATAGAACTAGTATCTATTTCATCATATTGTCAATGGATATAACAAATAGCTTGTGTGACCTCTGACCACCAATAATTGACCTTTCCCAACTTTTCTGTGTTTTCGAATTTGGACAGTATACAGGGACAGTATATAGAGCTATAAAAACCACACACTATAGATAATGATTTTTGTAAGATTTAAAACATATATCTAACTATAGGATACTTAAATAGTTGATACGTTCCGGTTAAAGATGTACATTCTCTTGACATAACGTTACCGGCTACATTGCTCTAGTTCTGAATGGTCGAAAAATTATTGTATTAACAGTGTGGTCTCGTTCAATCAGACCCTTGCGCAGACAACAAGAGTCTGATTGAACGAGACTATCACGCGGAGTTACGGTCCTTGCACTCCCTACTACAACTCTGGGTAGAGATTGCAGTGGTATATATTTAGAAAACGAAATATTAACAAAACAACGTGCTGGTTGTCAACAAAAAGGGAGTTTATCACAGTGTCGCAAAATGATAGGATAAAAAAACATACAAGTATTTATTTTCATAAGAATTTTTTGATTGATATTTTGCACGAAAAAAATAGAAGAAGAAAATTGAATCCATACTGTAACATTATCATTTCTTATAACTATCTCACAGCTATTTTTTATTCATAAAAGAAAATCTGCTGTTTTATAAATCTGCACGATTTAAAAAAAAAATCTATATGTGCTGAACTGATTCAATTTCTAATTGAGGAAACAATACATTTTCTCTATTGCTAACAGAGACAGTAAGTTGCTGAAACAAATGTATTCATCCACAATATATATGGGGCAAAGATGTAATTATAACAGTGTGGACAAGTATTGGTTGTCAAATTTTCGGAGCGATCCGCTCCTTTTTCAAGACACAGTGAAACAGAACAGTTACATGTACATATACATCATATTACAAGAAGATAGAATTGATATACTATAATTGAAAATATAGCTATTATATAAAACCAATAGTCCCCTCGGCTAAAATATTTTAAGTAATTCGTATCCTACGGACATACCTCCATTAGGATCCAGTGTTTTATGGGATTTTACCGTCTTTATTACTTCTTTGACCCATCCACACACACACACACGTATATATATATATATATATATATGTATATCTTTTCGTTGATATCAGATAACTATGCTATATGTTTTATTTCAATGTCTTTGTAGAATATGCTGCACTTGATTTTTGCAATGGATTCCAGAGGTGCAAATTTAAAAATGTATCTCACATTAATGTCATGTCATCATAAATACGCCTAGGCGGAAAACTTCAAGATATCAAACATCTGGTCAGCCAAAAAAGAAATCAAGAAAGGAAACTTAACTGCAATATACACTGTATAGCTATACAGTGTAGATCTAATTTAGTAATTTAACACATCACTCAATGCTTGAATTTACAGTACAACCTGGCTCCGCCCTCACTAACGGCCGTGCCGTAACACATAGTAATGAATAAAACGTTTCTTTTGCAATTTGTTTGAGGTGGCGTAGAATGGTTAGATTATATGAGAGAAACTCCACAGTACCACCTGACCAACAGGTTAACAGTTGTCCGCTCGTGGACGCACTGCCCACCAAATTATATCTATATACTTTAAATAAATTCTCAGCCTAACTACGCGAGCTTCTACATACCCATCGATCTCAAACTTTACTATAGTTGGTAGTCCTCTTAGCTTTTCGGAAAGCTAATACTTGTTTATATTATGATGATACCCACGAAAATATTCATTCTTCCCTCGAACAATAAAAGACTGGAACGAACTTGAATTAAAAAACTGTGAATTCGACAAACTTGGAAACCTTTAAGAAAACTCTCAACGAATTGGAACTAAAAAAGCTTAAACTTCTAACAAACCCCGATCGCGAACTCACTAGGCTTAAGGCTGCTGGGTCGAATCAACCAGCTTTAAACGTCTGACACTACATCAGTGTTTTTACTTTTTAATTTTTACAAACTAAACTTTTCAATTGTGTGTTCACCTGCGCATTGTGTATCATAAACATTGCATAATCTTCGATAAGACGAAGGAGGCAATTATGTGGAAGAAGAAGATAAATGAACTTCTGCGATTTTTTCAATGCTTGTAGTTTCGTACGAAAGAAACTAACAGTGAACAAATTCGTAAAATGTCACACATGTTGAATACGTTTGTAACCCACTTAATTCAAATAAGAATTAAAAACTCAGTTTATTACTTTATTACAAAGAAACCGAGGAAACCCTATAAAATACGAAACTACCAATGTATGGGGAGTTTCCAACATGGCGACATAACCCAATGACAACATGACGTGTATTCGTATTTCTGTAATGCCGACTCGTTAGTTGATTACTTCTGTGTGTGTCGTCTCAAAAAACAAAGATGTCGGTTGCTTCGGAGGAAGAGGAGCAAGTGCTCACCGTTCATAAGACAGATAGTGCCACTATCCTCATATTACTCGGGATCCTCCTACTGACTATTCTGACAATCTGGCTATTCAAACATCGCCGGCTACGCTTTGTGCACGAGTCGGGTTTATCCATGATCTACGGTAAGTTGTTACGTAATGCACTGTGTTAGATGGTCATATAAGGGTCAATACGTCAATCCTAATTTGTCGATATCGTATCCAGACTGATAATGTTCAGATGACACTGACGCACTCCGGCAGTATATATATATATAGCTGGCGTTTTGTTAACGGAGAGAATGCATGTTTGATAAATTATAAAAAGTCAAAACACATATTAAGCATGTATATGTTTATATATATGTAAATATACATGATGTACTTTATACGACGGTCCTGTCCAGACAGTTGTACAGCTGTCAGAGCTTGACATTTGACAATGAGTCATAGTGTTATATAGCCGCTGTATCCGATTTTGTTTGTGGCCAATTATAATTATGCCACGTTTTGGTTTATCTCAACACAGCAATTGTCATTGTGACTACAGTATAATTTCTAGCACACAATAGTGATGGAAAAAAAGGTTACATGCGATATAATTGTAAAAGCCATTAAAAGTGATATTTTCTCCACTAACCCTGTGGTATCATGTAAGGCCAGTGTTCAGAAGTTAATTAAGGAAGATGCATTGATCATACACAAAAAGGACTTGTGCATATATGGGATTGCTGAGGTCAATTTCGGGACAACATTTCTCAGAAGGGGGAGTAAAAATGTCTAGCTTTTACGGCAATGTGGTATAACCCTAAGATGCCCTCACTATAGTTTAGCAATGTCAAGTATATATACGGTCAGTGCCTGGAAGAGTGTAG
The DNA here is from genome assembly GCF_002113885.1 of Mizuhopecten yessoensis. NCBI lineage: Eukaryota > Metazoa > Mollusca > Bivalvia > Pectinida > Pectinidae > Mizuhopecten > Mizuhopecten yessoensis. The sequence continues at coordinate 139,706 of NW_018405156.1, forward strand.
CTGTAAGATCAATTAACTTGTCAGTTCTGATTATCAATGTCACTTTGTCAGAATTATTGGTAAATATAGGTGAATGGAAGACCGTTTTGTAGGGTTTAATATACTGTATACTCAATTCACAAATAGTACTTAAACACATCCACGTGATATAAATGTAGAAAAGAGGTAGCAAAATCACTGTGTGAATGATATTATAACTTATACATGCAGATCTTGATTTGATGATCATCAACAACTTTTGGGGACTTACTAAAACCTCACGATAAAATAATTGACTGCCCATACAGGTCGCTAATTAGAAATTGCAATTTTTAATCAGATGTTTTATATTATTTATTATACTAGGACAGCTGCCATAAATGTACTTTCTAGCCAAAACTCCTTTTCATTGGAATAATGTTCTAAGTTAATTAGCCCATTCCTCACGATCATGCTCAGACTGGAGATGTCACTTTGGTGACTTTTTAGTGAGAGAAACCCTAATGTAGCAGAATTCAGGACATGCACCACAAATACAAAATCAACAACACAACTAAAACACACTGCTTTTAACCTGTTTTTAATCCTGTAGCAAATTCGAAAAGGAAAAAAATATCACTGTACATAACAACGCACTACTGCACAAGACCCAAACAATTCGTAATTGTCAGTATTGATGGAGGATGGTATGAAGATGAAGATGAAGAAGTTTGTTAGACAGATAGGTTCAGATTTTGTTCCCTGTTTGATGTTAACTGGTAATGATAATATCTATGTTGTAGGTATGATCGTAGGCATGGTGATCCGCTACGGGAGTTCAGCCAGCACAGAGACGCCCGAGGTGGAACTGACCAATAATGAGACATTCTATGCATTTCAGCCACCGTCGTCTGTCATCCTCAACCTAAAAACAGAAGAAAACTCCACAGATAAACTACACTCTCTCAAGTACAATCTGTGGGGAATGGTCAACGAGAATGAGCAAATGGCTCCCATCGTTCGTGCTGTAAATATATTCATATACCAGTCTTTATATTTCACTGTCATATATGCACGTAAAAGATTTGAAGATTTTGTTACCTTTTTTTTTAGTACAATTTAACTTTTTACAGGCAAGAATTTCATAATCATGGTACATTGCTCTGGTACATTGTTTTAGTGTAATGTCACCATACAATTAAAGCATGACCAACAGGGATGGCTTACTACTAGTCTATGCATAAGTGGTCGATTTCATCTTTCTGATTGTGATTGTTCACTTTCTTGATAGTATCATCCCTACTTCCCCAACTGATGACGTTTACATGTCGCAGTCAATTCGGTATGCAAGTACTTGCTCCAAATATCATGACTTCCATGATAGATGTTCACTGCTGACAGACAGATGCAGGTTGATGAAGACAAGTTTTATATATAGGATCTCTCCGGGAAATCTGCTATTTCTATGTGTGATGGTCATTGTTTTTTATTATGCTCGCTTGTGTTCTGTGTGGTTTTATTGTCACTATCCAAGTTCTTGATGTGAGGATGTGACATTACTAGGATTTAACCTAGATTTATGGCGGGTGTTTTAAATGAAGCAGAAGATGCTTACCCTTTTGGAACACCTGGTCTTATTATTGTTGTACTTTTTCAAGGATCTCCATGTGAATCTTTCCTTTGTTCCTAATTTGCCGTAGTTTTATATAGATTTCGAGTTTGTAGACACTTCAGTTACCTCTCATGTTTTTTTGTAAATCCTAGAAAGAAACATTATTTACATCCTGTTACATTATGTACAAACTTTGAGTCTGTCGGTAGGTTACAGGTAAAATTTACATCCTGTTACATTATGTACAAACTTTAAGTCTGTCGGTAGGTTACAGGTAATATTGTCATCCTGTTACATTAGGTACAAACTTTGAGTCTGTCGGTAGGTTACAGGTAATATTTACATCCTGTTACATTAGGTACAAACTTTGAGTCTGTTGGTAGGTTACAGGTAATATTTACATCCTGTTACATTAGGTACAAACTTTGAGTCTGTCGGTAGGTTACAGGTAAAAAAAAAATCTTTTTCTTTTTTAACAAACAGAAAAGATTTAAAAGATAACCTGCATGATTCAAGTTTTTAATGTTTGTCATTATAAACACATGAAGCAATTAAATCCAACCTTGCCTTATGTAAACCTCACCAAGTGCTGTAACTTTCCAATATTTTGAAATTTAGTGATGTGATATAAGTGATCATATAATGATGTAAAATCAGGTGGAATCTAAAAAGCCTGTGAGGAAATTCAAAGATGGCTGCCATGGCCTCTGGTTGGTTGAGACTTTTTTTTACTTCATCTTAAGAACAACTACAGAGATGAATGCCAAAGCTATGTACTTAGGATCCTTGCTAAGTGTTTTCAGTTTTCATGTTGGTGCAAGAATCGAGAATAAATGCCCTGACCTCCAGTTGGCCAAAACTTTTTTTAGTTATCTTTTTCTGGAACAGATGCATTGATTGACTTTGAACTTGTTCCTAAAGCATTAATAAAGACCAGTGAAACTCATGTGAGCAGTAAGGCTATTTTTTAACTGTCATGGGATCAGAACTGGATGAAATACATCATATCTTAAGTCTGTGACATGATATATATATAAGACCAGCTGTCTGTCATTCATTTCTGTTTTGTAGGTTACCTTTGATCCGGAATTCTTTTTCAACATAATGCTGCCTTTTATCATCTTTGAAGCAGGTTACAGTATGAAACGAGTAAGTATTGACAAAATAGTATATATTGTTTATTTGTTTGTTCAGATTTTTGCTTCCTCCTTACAGCTCATGCTCGATCAAGTCATAGAATAAAGTGTCGACTGAAGATTGGGCCACTTTCACTCTCATTCACCCCTATATTTTTAGACTGGACTTGCCCAGTTTTTGATTTGGTAAGGTTCAGATGTGACCTTAGGGGTGAATGGGTTGAAGAACCATCTTACTGAAATGTCATAACATAGACACAGTGGCATGGCAATGCATCCAGGTATTAAACAGGCTATCTAGATACATACATGTAGAGGTGTCCCAAATACTGT
>NW_018405156.1:146500-147977 GCF_002113885.1 Mizuhopecten yessoensis
CGCCACTAGATATGTAAATGGGGACAAGGCTATCTAGATGCATACATGTAGAGGTGTCCCAAATACTGCAATGGGGACAGGGCTATCTAGACACATACATGTAGAGGTGTCCCAAATACTGTACTGGGGACAAGGCTATCTAGATACATACTCTAGAGGTGTCCCAAATACTGCAATGGGGACAGGGCTATCTAGATACATACAGGTAGAGTGTCCCAAATACGTAAATGGGGACAAGGCTATCTAGATACATACATGTAGAGGTGTCCCAAATACTGTACTGGGGACAAGGCTATCTAGATACATACTCTATAGGTGTCCCAAATACTGCAATGGGGACAGGTCTATCTAGATACATACATGTAGAGGTGTCCCAAATACTGCAATGGGGACAGGTCTATCTAGATACATACATGTAGAGGTGTCCCAAATACTGTACTGGGGACAGGGCTATCTAGATACATACATGTAGAGTTGTCCCAAATACGTAAATGGGAACATTGTTGAAAGTTCCTGCTACTGTGACTTTGTTTTTCTGTCTGACGTGTGTTGACAGATTGGCTTTACTTCTTCATACCATTAATATTCATTTAGTATCCTTCATGATAAAGGAAATCATAAAAACTACACTGTATTACATACAATACAGTTGTTTTGCGTAATGATATTTAGTGACCGCGCTGACATAAAAATAGAATTTCCATGCCTTCAATTTTGATATTTATGACTTGGAACACAGTAAAGTAATGCCTTCATTCTGTGTTGATATCGTCAAAGTTTTAATTGATGACTAAATAAAATAAATTTCAATCAATGTGGAAGGTATTAATAAAAAATACATATAATGTTGTTTAATGGAAATATTTTTTATGATTTCCTGATGATGAGCTTAAAAATCAAACTCAGTTTGTAGAGAGACTCATTAGTGAAAGAATTCCGTTCATGCATTTGTAAGGAATGCTCAAATCGGACAAGTTAATTCGCAGGGAAATATCGTCACTGTCCTGGAAATACAATGTTAAGCTTTAAATATCCAAAACCAGGTTGTTTGTTCTATTTATAGATTTCTATTTATGACAACATGTGTCTGTTTCTCCATTTCAGAGGCATTTTTTCCGAAACTTTGGAGCCATAATAGCGTATGCCTTCGTTGGTACAACAATATCATGCTGCGTAGTGGGGTAAATATATTGTGTTAATGGTGTGTATCGCAAGGGTTGTGACCATACAATATCTGGTTGTGACCATACAATATCTATCATGATACAAGAGTTTTGGCCATGCAATATCTATCATGATACAAGGGTTGTGACCATACAATATCTATCATGATACAAGAGTTTTGGCCATGCAATATCTATCATGATACAAGGGTTGTGACCATGCAATATCTATCATGATACAACGGTTGTGACCATACAATATCTATCATGATACAAGGGTCGTGACCATACAATATCTATCATGATACAAGGGT
>NW_018405156.1:148275-152917 GCF_002113885.1 Mizuhopecten yessoensis
CCATACAATATCTATCATGATACAAGGGTTGTGACCATACAATATCTATCCTGATACAAGGGTTGTGACAATACAATATCTATCATGATACAAGGGTTGTTACCATACAATATCTATCATGATACAAAGGTTGTGACCATACAATATCTATCCTGATACAAGGGTTGTGACAATACAATATCTATCATGATACAAGTGTTGTGACCATACTATATCTATCATGATACAAGGGTTGTGACCATACAATATCTATCCTGATACAAGGGTTGTGACCATACAATATCTATCATGATACAAGGGTCGTGACCATACAATATCTATCATGATACAAGGGTTGTGACCATACACTATCTATCATGATACAAGGGTCATAATACGATACCTATCGTCATACTTGTCGCAACTATTTGTACAAACCTGTTACCATATAGTTAGGGCCCCGTATCGGAGATACGGGTGCCCTATAGTAATCACTCTGTCTGTCTGTATGTCTGTCCATCCACAAATTTTGTTCCTGGCTGATAACTTTGGTATCTATTGACCGATGTATATGAAACTTGGTCAAGATGTTCAGTTCACAAAAATACACATTGAGGTAAAAAGTCAAGGTCAAAGGTCAATGTCATTGGGTTCAAAGGTCAAGGTCAAATTTTACATCTTTTCACTGATGAACATTTTGTTATGACATTATGAAGCAAAGTTGATCAGAATTAAACAAGGAGTCAACTGATCTAAGGTCAAGGTCATCGGGTCAGGGGTCAAGGTCAAATTTTGTAGCTTTTCACTGGTGAACATTTTGCTATGACATTTAATATGAAGCAAAGTTGTTCGGAATTAAACAAAATGACAAACTAAGTTAAAAGTCGAAGTCAAAGGTCAAGGTCATTAGATTCAAAGGTCAAGGTCAAATTTTGCATTTTTTCTCTGATGAACATTTTGTTATGACATGATGAAGCAAAGTTGATCAGAATTAAACAAGGAGTCGACTGACGAAAGGTCAAGGTCATTGGGTCAAAGGTCAAGGTAAAAATTTGTATCTTTTCATTGGTGAACATTTCACTATGACACTTTGAAGCAATGTTGCTCAGAATTAAGCAAGGAGTCAATTGACCAAAGGTCCAGGTCACAGGGTCAAAGGTGAAGGTTAAATTTTGTACCTTTTCCCTGATGAACATTTTGTAATGACATTATGAAGCAATGTTGTTCAGAACTTAATACAGAGTCAACTGACCTTAGGTCCAGGTCACGGGGTCCAAAGGGTCAAGGTCAAGTTTTGTATTTTTCAATGATGAACATTTTGTTATGATATTAAGAGGTAAAGTTGGTCTGAATTAAAGAATAGGTCAACTGACCAAAGATCAGGGTCATTCTTTTTGAAGTCCAAATGTCATACGTCAAGCTCAGCTATATGGGCAGATTGCTTCTTGATAATTATGGGGGATATATTGCCACAAGACGGGGCCCTTACTGACCTGTCAGTGTTCTAGTTTACCTTGATTTGAAACAAATCATTTTTTTTGTATTCTTTGCTGAATCAATTTGTTTTTAAGTGATCTATATCCTGTATACATAATTGTATAGCAATTGAAATATTATCTTTTCGTTGATAAAACAAGGGAGAAATACTTGCTGAATGAATTAAGTTAATAACCACTCTGAAAGGACAACATCCTCGATACTCCAGGGGCCCGGTTAATAACCACTCTGAAAGGACGACATCCTCGATACTCCAGGGGCCCGGTTAATAACCACTCTGAAAGGACGACATCCTCGATACTCCAGGGGCCCGGTTAATAACCACTCTGAAAGGACGACATCCTCGATACTCCAGGGGCCCGGTTAATAACCACTCTGAAAGGACGACATCCTCGATACTCCAGGGGCCCGGTTAATAACCACTCTGAAAGGACGACATCCTCGATACTCCAGGGGCCCGGTTAATAACCACTCTGAAAGGACGACATCCTCGATACTCCAGGGGCCCGGTTAATAACCACTCTGAAAGGACGACATCCTCGATACTCCAGGGGCCCGGTTAATAACCACTCTGAAAGGACGACATCCTCGATACTCCAGGGGCCCGGTTAATAACCACTCTGAAAGGACGACATCCTCGATACTCCAGGGGCCCGGTTAATAACCACTCTGAAAGGACGACATCCTCGATACTCCAGGGGCCCGGTTAATAACCACTCTGAAAGGACGACATCCTCGATACTCCAGGGGCCCGGTTAATAACCACTCTGAAAGGACGACATCCTCGATACTCCAGGGGCCCGGTTAATAACCACTCTGAAAGGACGACATCCTCGATACTCCAGGGGCCCGGTTAATAACCACTCTGAAAGGACGACATCCTCGATACTCCAGGGGCCCGGTTCGCTCACTTTCTCTCTCTGCACCCCTGGAATATGTCATAGCAAAATTGAAGGCTCAGTGTATATATACCAACTTGTGTATGAGACAAGAAGACCAGTTTAATCCTTTGATGTACATCAAAAGAACCTATCGGTCCTGTCACAGTAAAAATAGGCTGCCTTAGTAATCTGGTGTCGTTCCTCTGTAATCTTTAAGGGACCGGTATCAGCCTAGCGATTGGTCAGGAACTTTGAACCCACACAATTCAAATTTGCTATAACATATTCCAGGGTTGTAGAGATCAAAAGTGAGCGTAACCCCTGGAGTGTTGAGGACGAAAGGGCGACAACCTGTAAATAACTTTGTAAAAGTTTCACGATGCTGTCAGTGAATGCCACGATGCATTGGGACTCAAGATATGATGCCATTCATCTGAAATGGGAAATAAAGGCTAAAAATATGGAGAAATATCACATTATTCAGGCATAGTTGTTTTAATTTGATGGTTTTGTTTTGGTCCCATGAATAATTGAATAATGTCCTGAAGATTCTATAGTCCAAATATCACTATCTACTTGTAACCTTTGTTTGTAATTTTGTAACACAGTACCTCAGCTTAACTAATTGATTTTTATGGCTTTCAGTGGGATAATGTATGGACTTACCAGGTTGATGGATATCACTTTCACTTTAAATGATTGCTTTTTCTTTGGAGCGATAATCTCAGCTACCGATCCAGGTTTGTAGTGAACTAGACTTTAGACATGTTTTACTATGTACTTGGTTGAGGATGCATTTAGGAATGTAATATGTATAATGTATAATTCTTGTTCGTCCCTGAAACATGTCTGACCTACAGGTCCTTCCTTTTACACTTCCGTAAGATACTTCCCTAAAACCTTCCTCAGTTGTTACAAATATTTATTTTGAAATCTCAGATATGCTTTATTAGCTTTTCCTAAAAACCTTCCTCATTAAATATGATTAGTACAATTGTGTTTTTGAAACCTCCGATAGTCTTGATCAGCTTTCCCTTGAAAACCTTCCTCACTGCTTGCTACAAACACTGTTTATGTGTGATCAACTTTCCTTGTCCCAACCTTAACTTCCTCGTTACCCTAAATACTTCAATGAAAGTTAACACAGTGTGCGAAGCCAGTGTGTCTTCCTAATAACTGTAGTAAGTTTGAATATGTAGTATGCCGGAGGATTTCATCATTATCATAGAAACCCCAATAAAAATTAATACACCAGTGCATCTCCTTGTTACCATAGAAACACCAATAAAAGCTAATACACCAGTGGATCTCCTTGTTACCGTAGCAACCCCAATAAAAGTTAATATTTATATATAATACACCAGTGGATCTCCTTGTTACCATAGAAACCTCAATAAAAGTAAAAACACCAGTAGATCTCCTTGTTACCGTAGAAACCTCAATAAAAGTTAATATATATGTATAATACACCAGTGGATCTCCTTGTTACCGTAGAAACCCCAATAAAAATTAATACACCAGTGGATCTCCTTGTTACCATAGAAACCTCTATAAAAGTTAATATATATGAATAATACACCAGTGGATCTCCTTGTTACTGTAGAAACCCCAATAAAATTTATTACACCAGTGGATCTCCTTGTCACCGTAGAAACCCCAATAAAATTAATACACCAGTGGATCTCCTTGTTACCGTAGAAAACCCAATAAAAATAAATACACCAGTGGATCTCCTTGTTACCGTAGAAAACTCAATAAAATTTATTACACCAACAGATCTCCTTGTTACCGTAGAAACCTCAATAAAGGTTAATATACCAGTGGATCTCCTTGTTACCATAGAAACCTCAATAAAAAATAAGATATATATATATAATACACCAGTGGCTCTCCTTGTCACCGTAGAAACCCCAATAAAAATTAATACACCAGTGGATCTCCTTGTTACGGTAGAAACCTCAATAAAAATTAAGATATATGTATAATACACCAGTGGATCTCCTTGTCACCATAGAAACCTCAATAAAAATTAATACACCAGTGGATCTCCTTGTTACCGTAGAAACCCCAATAAAAATTAATACACCAGTGGATCTCCATGTTACCGTAGAAACCTCAATAAAAGTTAATACACCAGTGGATCTCCTTGTTACCGTAGAAACCTCAATAAAATGTATTACACCAGTGGATCTCCTTGTTACGGTAGAAACCTCAATAAAAGTTAATATATATGTATATATAATACACCAGTGGATCTCCTTGTCACCGTAGAAACCTCAATAAAA
>NW_018405156.1:155425-158082 GCF_002113885.1 Mizuhopecten yessoensis
GTTAATAACCACTCTGAAAGGACGACATCCTCGATACTCCAGGGGCCCGGTTAATAACCACTCTGAAAGGACGACATCCTCGATACTCCAGGGGCCCGGTTAATAACCACTCTGAAAGGACGACATCCTCGATACTCCAGGGGCCCGGTTAATAACCACTCTGAAAGGACGACATCCTCGATACTCCAGGGGCCCGGTTAATAACCACTCTGAAAGGACGACATCCTCGATACTCCAGGGGCCCGGTTAATAACCACTCTGAAAGGACGACATCCTCGATACTCCAGGGGCCCGGTTAATAACCACTCTGAAAGGACGACATCCTCGATACTCCAGGGGCCCGGTTAATAACCACTCTGAAAGGACGACATCCTCGATACTCCAGGGGCCCGGTTCGCTCACTTTCTCTCTCTGCACCCCTGGAATATGTCATAGCAAAATTGAAGGCTCAGTGTATATATACCAACTTGTGTATGAGACAAGAAGACCAGTTTAATCCTTTGATGTACATCAAAAGAACCTATCGGTCCTGTCACAGTAAAAATAGGCTGCCTTAGTAATCTGGTGTCGTTCCTCTGTAATCTTTAAGGGACCGGTATCAGCCTAGCGATTGGTCAGGAACTTTGAACCCACACAATTCAAATTTGCTATAACATATTCCAGGGTTGTAGAGATCAAAAGTGAGCGTAACCCCTGGAGTGTTGAGGACGAAAGGGCGACAACCTGTAAATAACTTTGTAAAAGTTTCACGATGCTGTCAGTGAATGCCACGATGCATTGGGACTCAAGATATGATGCCATTCATCTGAAATGGGAAATAAAGGCTAAAAATATGGAGAAATATCACATTATTCAGGCATAGTTGTTTTAATTTGATGGTTTTGTTTTGGTCCCATGAATAATTGAATAATGTCCTGAAGATTCTATAGTCCAAATATCACTATCTACTTGTAACCTTTGTTTGTAATTTTGTAACACAGTACCTCAGCTTAACTAATTGATTTTTATGGCTTTCAGTGGGATAATGTATGGACTTACCAGGTTGATGGATATCACTTTCACTTTAAATGATTGCTTTTTCTTTGGAGCGATAATCTCAGCTACCGATCCAGGTTTGTAGTGAACTAGACTTTAGACATGTTTTACTATGTACTTGGTTGAGGATGCATTTAGGAATGTAATATGTATAATGTATAATTCTTGTTCGTCCCTGAAACATGTCTGACCTACAGGTCCTTCCTTTTACACTTCCGTAAGATACTTCCCTAAAACCTTCCTCAGTTGTTACAAATATTTATTTTGAAATCTCAGATATGCTTTATTAGCTTTTCCTAAAAACCTTCCTCATTAAATATGATTAGTACAATTGTGTTTTTGAAACCTCCGATAGTCTTGATCAGCTTTCCCTTGAAAACCTTCCTCACTGCTTGCTACAAACACTGTTTATGTGTGATCAACTTTCCTTGTCCCAACCTTAACTTCCTCGTTACCCTAAATACTTCAATGAAAGTTAACACAGTGTGCGAAGCCAGTGTGTCTTCCTAATAACTGTAGTAAGTTTGAATATGTAGTATGCCGGAGGATTTCATCATTATCATAGAAACCCCAATAAAAATTAATACACCAGTGCATCTCCTTGTTACCATAGAAACACCAATAAAAGCTAATACACCAGTGGATCTCCTTGTTACCGTAGCAACCCCAATAAAAGTTAATATTTATATATAATACACCAGTGGATCTCCTTGTTACCATAGAAACCTCAATAAAAGTAAAAACACCAGTAGATCTCCTTGTTACCGTAGAAACCTCAATAAAAGTTAATATATATGTATAATACACCAGTGGATCTCCTTGTTACCGTAGAAACCCCAATAAAAATTAATACACCAGTGGATCTCCTTGTTACCATAGAAACCTCTATAAAAGTTAATATATATGAATAATACACCAGTGGATCTCCTTGTTACTGTAGAAACCCCAATAAAATTTATTACACCAGTGGATCTCCTTGTCACCGTAGAAACCCCAATAAAATTAATACACCAGTGGATCTCCTTGTTACCGTAGAAAACCCAATAAAAATAAATACACCAGTGGATCTCCTTGTTACCGTAGAAAACTCAATAAAATTTATTACACCAACAGATCTCCTTGTTACCGTAGAAACCTCAATAAAGGTTAATATACCAGTGGATCTCCTTGTTACCATAGAAACCTCAATAAAAAATAAGATATATATATATAATACACCAGTGGCTCTCCTTGTCACCGTAGAAACCCCAATAAAAATTAATACACCAGTGGATCTCCTTGTTACGGTAGAAACCTCAATAAAAATTAAGATATATGTATAATACACCAGTGGATCTCCTTGTCACCATAGAAACCTCAATAAAAATTAATACACCAGTGGATCTCCTTGTTACCGTAGAAACCCCAATAAAAATTAATACACCAGTGGATCTCCATGTTACCGTAGAAACCTCAATAAAAGTTAATACACCAGTGGATCTCCTTGTTACCGTAGAAACCTCAATAAAATGTATTACACCAGTGGATCTCCTTGTTACGGTAGAAACCTCAATAAAAGTTAATATATATGTATATATAATACACCAGTGGATCTCCTTGTCACCGTAGAAACCTCAATAAAA
>NW_018405156.1:161153-193600 GCF_002113885.1 Mizuhopecten yessoensis
TAATACACCAGTGGATCTCCTTGTTACCGTAGAAATCTCAATAAAAGTCAAAACACCAGTGCATCTCCTTGTTACCATAGAAACCTCAATAAAAGTTAATACACCAGTGGATCTCCTTGTTACCGTAGAAACCTCAATAAAAGTTAAAACACCAGTGCATCTCCTTGTTACCGTAGAAACCTCAATAAAAGTTAATATATATATATAATATACCAGTGGATCTCCTTGTTACCGTAGAAACCTCAATAAAAGTTAAAACACCAGTGCATCTCCTTGTTACCGTAGAAACCCTGATAAAAGTTAATACACCAGTGGATCTCCTTGTTACCGTAGAAACCTCAATAAAAATTATTACACCAGTAGATCTCCTTGTTACGGTAGAAACCTCAATAAAAGTTAATATATATGTATAATACACCAGTGGATCTCCTTGTTACCGTAGAAATCTCAATAAAAGTCAAAACACCAGTGCATCTCCTTGTTACCATAGAAACCTCAATAAAAGTTAATACACCAGTGGATCTCCTTGTTACCGTAGAAACATCAATAAAAGTTAAAACACCAGTGCATCTCCTTGTTACCGTAGAAACCTCAATAAAAGTTAATATATATATATAATATACCAGTGGATCTCCTTGTTACCGTAGAAACCCCAATAAAAGTTATTACACCAGTGGATCTCCTTGTTACCCTAGAAACCTCAATAAAAGTTAATACACCAGTGGATCTCCTTGTTACCATAGAAACCTCAATAAAAGTCAAAACACCAGTGGATCTCCTTGTTACCATAGAAACCTCAATAAAAATTAATACAACAATGGATCTCCTTGTTACTGTAGAAACCCCAATAAAAGTTAATATATATATATGATATACCAGTGGATCTCCTTGTTACTCAGAAACCCCTATAAAATTTATTACACCAGTGGATCTCCTTGTTACCATAGAAACCTCAATAAAAGTTAATATTTATATATAATACACCAGTGGATCTCCTTGTTACCGTAGAAAACTCAATAAAAGTTATTACACCAGTGGATCTCCTTGTTACCGTAGAAACCTCAATAAAAGTTATTACACCAGTGGATCTCCTTGTTACCATAGAAACCTCAAGCAATTTAAAACACCTGTGTGACTCCATTATATATGTGTTACAATTGTAAGTGACCAATGATCACTCTAGATAAAGGTCAAAGTGAAAGGTCAAAGTGTCAGCTGTTCACGTTTCCTTTGTATGGATTTACATGCTGGACTTCCCCCCCCCCCCCCCTATGAAAGGGACATACATGTAGCTTCAACTAATCTCGCTGTAGTCAAGTTTAATACAAACATTGACCTCATGCTACTAATTCAGTACCCTTTGTCCTATGCAGCCCTAGTTATCTTTTCTTTGATATTTCTAATAAATGTTACCTACATACATGTATGTTAGCAACATTAACATCAACTTCAAATCTTTGGCGAGTACATCCTCGATACTCCAGGGGTTACGGTCACCTCATCCTCGATACTCCAGGGGTTACGGTCACCTCATCCTCGATACTCCAGGGGTTAGGCTCACTTTCGCTCTCTGCTCCTTTGGAATATGCCAGCATAATTGAAGACTAACGGTTAGCTATTTGGTTGGTGTGGGTAAAAAAAAACTGGCCAGTCACAAAGCTAATAAGTGTCCCTTGAAGATTACAAAGGAGTGACACCTGACTTCAGAGCCAGTCAATTTTACCGTTATGAGATCGTGAGATTCTTTTGATGTACATCAAAGGATCAAACTAGTCTTCTCGTCTCATCCACAAGGTGGCGAACACTGAGCCTTCAAATTCGATTTCCAGGGGTGCAGAGAGCGAGATTGAGCGTATCCCCTGGAGTATTGAGGAGGATGTAGGTAGTGAACCAGCAGTCCTGAAACTTCTTGGATGATAATTCAGTTGAAGTCATTTAATGTTTCTTGTCCCTTGTAAATATATTCAAATTAAATTTTCTTAGAATAAGATTTAGTCCTAACTTACATGTAAAATCGATTTGAATATGGATGTTTTGTATCTACCACAGTGACAGTGCTGGCCATATTTAGTGATCTGAGGGTGGACGTCGACTTGTTTGCCTTAATCTTTGGAGAGAGCGTTCTCAACGACGCTGTGGCCATTGTCTTGTCTGAGTGAGTAACCTTGTGTTTATGCTGTTTTCCATCTAGCTTAACAGGATTATATTCAGTAAGATTTCTTGTAGGAATTTTCTTTTCCTATTTTGAAAAAACATATAATAAAAAAAATCACATTTTTAATATCATTTTTCATCACTCCTTGTGTAGGAAAATTGAGTTATACTGTATGTTCCTACAACTTTTGAAATTACACACATCAATTATAAACATGCTTAACGTGATTTGTATGATAGTCAGATTAATTTTGTTCCATACTTAAACAGATCGAACCTAGTAGGCATTTCTCTGAAATAAGCTGATATTTCCTCCTTTATCTCAAACAGATAATACGGTTTATATCATGTTGGCTACCAGCCAGGTGACTTCAGTTTGAAAGTATCATTAAAAAAAAGTTGTGAAACAAAAATCATACGTCATGGTGATGTTTTCAATTTGTGGTACAGTTATAAATAAACAGAAGCTTAAACATCTGCTGTCAATAGGAAAATCTATAACAATATAAAAAAGTACAATTTTATGAACATTTATCATGGCTGTAATAACATCTACCCACACTGTCCACTGATCAAAGATGACCTCAAAGAGATAAAAAGATGTATATATAGTTCTGCCAGAGTATCAGGAGATATTTTTATGTCTAGATTTGTATAAAATAAATGCAGCCACAGAACTATCCTTAACTCATTCGCCCCTACATATCTAAAGTGGACTTGCCCAGTCATTGATTTGGTAAGGTTCAAATGTGACTTTAGGGGTGAATCAGTTTATAGACCATGTCACGTGTAACAAGCCACAGTAATGCAACCACGATAGTAGGATTTTAGGTGTCATGTGGTTAAGATTTAAATAAAAAAAAGAATATTTTATATACTGTATTTATCCAGTAATAAGCCCATGCCTGGTAACTAGCCCACCTGTCTCATATACAGTTCCTTAGGAATACTGACAAATTCTATTTCATGTGATTGAAAGAAAAAGAGGGTTTGAAACTTGAACACTCATGCAGGTCAACCCCTACTATATATACCACATGAAATGTACACGGCTAATCTGAGTTTCTTTTTAATGGTTTTACATTTACAATCTATTTTGTGTATACATTGTATAACCTTAATTTGTTCTTACATAAATATTGTAAAATATTTGGCGTAATGGTTTTTATAGTAACACTCGTTGTTAATTCCAGTATTTACACGAAACTTTTTCTTTTGAAAAAATCGGAGCCTGACTCACTACACATGTATGTAAGTCTTTTGTACATGTGTATGGGAAAAAAACCCTCCAAAACAATTAACATCATGTACATAAACTATACCTGCTTTTAAGTCTCAAAAATTACTATTAATAGAAGAGTGAAAAGGAATTAATGAATGTGTTACTTTGATCCAGATCTCTGCAATACATGAACTTCGGGTAATATCATCTGTTCGCTAAAACAGCTATGTCCTACATTAAACACCAGCTTGGGATAAAGCTGGACTTCTGTCACCTGGTTTGCTGTTTTGAATCACATGGTTTTGCTGGGTTTTTTTATCACGTAATAACTTTGTGTCAGAGAGGAATTATAACAAATTAAGGTCACTAACTTCCATCTTTTGTAATCATAGCCATATTAAAATATATAAAACATGGGAAAAATTAAATCATTCCATATATATATGAATCGTCATGTCGTGTTTAAGTAATTTCACGCTTGGGTGTAAACATTTGATTAATTTATATATTCATTTCAATTGAACAGACCCTGAGGTCCAATAAAAGAATTGATAACAATATGTATGTTATAATACAGTAACAAAGATATAAGCAAAAACAACAGTAATAGTATGTTTTTCAGTGTTTCTTAATACTTGACAAAGAGTGACATATAATATCAGAATTATAAGTATCCATGATAAGGTTAAATATCTTTGACTTCTCATAAAAAGGCTGAATTTACGAATATTAAGTCTGCTAAATGAGCTGTTAACTAAAGCTTGTCACACTTTGTCTGAGATTTCAGGTCAAAAATTCTGAAAGCGTTGACTTGGACATCTACTCACAGTCTAAACCTGCCTCTATCTCCCACAAAACACCATTGAATCATTGCTTTGACCAAAATTATATATTTAAAAAAAATGATACTGAGGTGAAACTGGTTAAAATTTGTATAAAAATCAATGTAGAAAAATAGCTATGATGTATAACTGAGGATTTTTTTTTTATTTATCAAAAATATCTTTTATATTCAGAGTTTGTGTGTTATTAACTTCATGTACTGATAAAACATAAAAATGAATAATTATTTCCTCTTTATGGGGAATTTTGTTTGAAATCTATCTCGATATGACCAATCAATGATGTAGCTGGATGCTAACATTTATTCTTTAAGTATAAATTATTATGGCAGTGTTGACTGTTATTTAACACTACATTGCTAAAGTTCAATCCTTTAATTTCTCAGTTTTAGATACTTTAATGCCTCTGAAAATAAAATTGATAAATAAAATTGATAAATGAAAAGACTTGTTTCAGTCCTAGTTAAAATTACTTTATTGTATTGTGTATTATTTTCTTTATTAGCCCACCATTATCAGAATATTGACTGGGGTTAAATCGCCCTAATTGTCTACCGTCTGTCCGCAACGGTCTTAAACCATACTTGTTATCGCTACTTCTCAGGAAGTACTTGACAGATCTTTGTCAAATTTCCTATCTTATATAGAGGTCCCCCATGATATGCAGTTTTGCATGCTTTATTTTGAGACTGATCGAAAAAAGCAAAAATAGCAACGTTGAAAGGAAACTCAAACCCAACTGCATGAAATATTAATCAAAATTTACACAAAAGGCTGACAAGATTATCAATCTAGTAGATATATATATTACAGAAAAAAATCAAACTTACTTGAAACTAATGAGTTTTTTTTTATGATGGTGGGTGCCAAAATCCCTCTGGTATCTCTTGTTATTGTAATTAAACATGTCTTTTATAATTAAACATAAGATCATTTAATATATATGTACGATTATAACCTGTTTCTGTACTCCACAGATCCGTGGAGACCTATGGGCAGTATGCTAGCACAGGCTTCAGTGTTAATGCGTTGTTCAAATCCCTGGGAAGCTTTGTCGGAATATTTGCCGGAGCATTTGCCATTGGTTCATTTATTGGTTGTCTAACAGCTGTCATATCCTTTCTTGTAACGGAATAACGAGTCATAAAGTAAAAAAAATAGAAATAGAAAAACACAGTGTTTACACACATGGTTTACATAGTACTGTGATGTTGATTTTAACATAGTACTGTGATGTTGATTTTAACATAGTAGTGTGATGTTGATATTAACATAGTAGTGTGATGTTGATTTTAACATAGTAGTGTGATGTTAATTTTTAACATAATACTGTGATGTTGATTTTAACATAGTACTGTGATGTCGATTTTAACATAGTACTGTGATGTCGATTTTAACATAGTACTGTGATGTACTGTGATGTTGATTTTAACATAGTACTGTGATGTTAATTTTAACATAGTACTGTGATGTTGATTTTAACATAGTACTGTGATGTTGATTTTTACATAGTACTGTGATGTTGATTTTAAGGCTGGCATTTTTAACGTAACTATATATACATGTCTAGCAGTTAAAAATATGTCTTCACAAATTTCTTTCCTTAACTCCAATCACATTACTAAGTACACGAAGATCCGTGACTTTCCTCTGTTGGAGACGGCCTTGTTCTTCCTCATGTCCTATAGCACATTCCAAGCTGCAGAGGCTGCAGGTCTTACAGGTAAGCTCACCTGTTTGTACAGGTAGGTATATATATATATATTACCTACAAGTTTTATGTAATGTAAGGATAATACAGGTAAGCTTACCTGTTGTACAGGTAGGTATATTACCAACAAGATTATGTAATGTAAGGATAATACAGGTAAGCTTACCTGTTTGTATAAATACAGAGACGACACATCATACACACACCGTGTACACAATCGTGCGATTTACGAGTGTTGGAAACTTTTTTATACGGCATGACTATGGCTTTGATAAATCATCTATAAAAAAAAACAAAAAAACATAAGTTGTGGGACTTTTATGGGAAACAATAAAGATGAAAAAATCAAAATTTAATCAATAACAGTGTAAACGTGGTTAGAGTAAAAAACAAACATCACCAGGCTAGACCCAGATTTGAACCCCGGACTTCAGACTGCTAGTATATATACTATTGCTCTAACTGATTGAGCTAACTGGTCGACGGAATTGTCCTGGCCCAATTGTTCTACAGTTCTATATTCAAGAGAAAGTTAAGGGGAAGTCACTGTATATAGTACACAGTGGAGTGGGGCAGGGATCCCTAACAATCGTTCACTCTGTTGTGTGCTTATGTCCACACAATAGTGGTATTGGGTAAATTTGGTTAATTAATATTACGAAATGAGAAAATCAGGAAGACCCGTATGAAATAAGATACATCGCAGATATTTAATTTCTGGTCTGAATATTTTGCTTCACACACCATGTGTGTTACAAAGTGTTACAGTGACCATAACGGGGCCTGACTCCCAGGTAACATCAGGCAAATAACATGTTTATGATTGACTAGTGCTATTCTGTGGGATACCACACAGGCCCACTATACCTTTTACTGTCGCTGTTGTAGGAATTGTAGCAGTGCTGTTCTGTGGGATCACACAGGCCCATTACACTTTTAACAACTTATCTGTGGAATCAAAGCAGAGAACAAAACAAGTAAGTGTAATTAATCCTCCAACTATTTAAACAAAAACAATTCCGGTCGATCAGACTTTGATATATTTATACGTTACTTATATGTTGTTTGTTATTATTTCTGCTAGCGTGCAATCCTACATTGCAGTAAGCTATAAGGCAGACATGCATTAACTAGCATGTTAAAATACACTAATTTTGATATCAAACAGTTATAGTTCTATACTGAGGTTACCTTGAAACTGACTATATAACTAATATTAGTTTCTGGTCAATAATGCCCTAAAAAAAATCTGATTTGTACCAAAGGACTATGTATGGTTTGGGCCTTTTTTGGCCCCCAAATCCATCAAAATTAAAAATCTGCAATAGAACTTTCAAACGAACGTTTCTTTAATTTTGAATACTTCCCCAGTACTATTATGTAAATATTTATTTGTGTTTTCAATTTTGGCTGCCATGGTAACCAGGTCATATTTGAATAAATTATTGAAATTTGATTATTCAGTCAATTTTGACAGGTTTTCACCTAGTTTTTCTCTTAGCTACCACAGAGTGCACTCTTGAACAAACTTTATATTTCTCCTAAAGATGTATTACAGGTGCCTTCACATTACCCTTTGATATATAGTTTGTTCAAGCATGCGCTCTATAGTTTCTAGGAGAAAAACTATGCAAAATATCCCATTCACTGAATACTCAAATTTTTCTAATTTATGCAAATTTGAACTTGTTACCATGACATCAATAATTAGAAATATAAATAAATATTTTCATAATAGTATTTAGGAAGTATTCGAAATTTAAGAAACAGTCATTTCAAAGTTCATTTAAAGGTTTTGAATTTTGATGCATTTAGGGGCCAAAACAGGCCCAAACCATACATACGATAGTCCTTTGATATGTACATTATATGAAGTCCCACATTAAGTTTGATCGTCATTGTGTTGTGATTAACGAGGTTACTTGATTCAGATTGGATGATTAGAAGTATATAGTAGCCAAGCAATAACTGCCATGAAAACTAGTTTGATTTCAACCAAATTTGGTATGCACGTACATAATGGCAACTCTGGTGCTAAGATATTGGTATGATGCGTGATTAATGAGGCTGCTCAGCTTTGTTGGGTTACAATGGGAGCAATTGAATGTTTAGCTCAGAAAGTGTTCTGTAGTACAGTTTATACTGTAAAAGTATGAAAATCCTCACATGTGGAAATGTCGACGTCTTCACTCCTTAATCTGCGGTGAAGGAATATTCGCACAGGTAATGGTTCGATATTTGTAACTATTCTATATGTCTATATTCTGTATACCTTATCTAAATACAGTATACTGTAAATAATTCGCCTTGGTAATGGTTCCGATATTTGTAATTATTCTTTATATCTATATTCTGTATACCTTATCTAAATACTGTATACTGTAAAAAAAATCGCCAGTCAAACTTTTGTTCTTTGCCCATGAAATCAATTTTTGGCCAATGTTAATTTTGTCTTTCACATTTCATTACTATTTAAAATATGTTGTTTACTTATATTCACTGCAATGATAAATTTTTCCTCATTACAAAGGGCAAAAAGGCGAAAATTAATCTACATTGAAAATTCCCTGGTATACAGTATACATATTCCCATTTGGGTATTTTAAGGCTTTTTGTGCAGTTCAAAAAATGCGAGCATTTCCAAACTGCCATGATTTCCTGTTTTACTGTACTTTATGCAAATACATCTAATATGCATATATGTTTTGTTTTCTGTTTCAGTTATTTGAACTGACCAATTTCCTGGCAGAAAACTTTGTCTTTCTCTACGTGGGCGTGTCTATATTCACATTCCACGCACAAAAGTGGCATGCAGGGTTCATCTTCTCCACATTCGTATCCTTTAGTTTGTAATGTACAACATCATAGTCTCTTTCTGTTAAAGGAGTTATAATGACAACATTATTTGAGGGAGAAAATGGAAATTACGTATGTTTCTGTACTGAATTCTGTCTGGAAATCTGAAAGTTACTTTTTGCTAAAAAATAATATTTTTTTACATTTCAGATATAAAAAATAATTTGAAGTGAAGATAAGAAGTCCATTTTACCTCCTTTCAAAAGAAGTTATTTTTTCTTGAGATTTCTCGTAATCATTTCATTTTCATTGACTGACATTAACTGAGACATTAACTCAGTTAAAAGTTTCACGGTTTGGGTTTTACTCACCGGGTAGGTTTGGAATTTTTGGTTTTTCTTAAATAAATGGGAATTAATATGTGAGGTTTATGCAGTTATTTTGATCAGTATAAGTTTTAGGCTGATCTTCAATATTTCAATTTTGGCAGATAAGGCTGACCTTCTGTAATTTGAATTGACCTTAACTTAAACTAGCTTGCTATTTTTGTAGCGAGATTCTGTAATGTATATCCGTTGTCTTTATTGCTGAATCTCGGCCGACGGAAAAAGATCAAAAGTTCCTTCATGAATATGATGATGTTTAGTGGTAAGTATGGGAGACTGACACACAGCCCTGGACCCGTCTCTGGAGGGGTTCTGCAATTGGGGAATACCAAGGATTTCGAAATTCCACCCGAGGCCCAGGGTTGTAAATTTGGGTAACTTCATGGATAGGGATTTTCACTTCAAGACAAGGGTTTTGAATTGGGGTTACATCAATGATAGGGAATTTTATCTGAGTGCCAGGGTTGTGTATTGGGGTAACATCTTTGATGGGGAATTTTATCTGAGTGCCAGGGTTGTGTATTGGGGTTACATCATTGATGGTGAATTATATCTGAGTGCTAGGGTTGTGTATTGGGGTTACATCATTGATGGGGAATTTTATCTGAGTGCCAGGGTTTTGAATTGGGGTTACATCATTGATGGGGAATTTTATCTGAGTGCCAGGGGTGTGTATTTGGGTAGCACATTTTATCTGAGTGGCAGGGTTGTGTATTTGGGTAGCCCATTTTATCTGAGTGCCAGGGGTGTGTATTTGGGTAGCACATTTTATCTGAGGGCCAGGGGTGTGTATTTGGGTAGCACATTTTATCTGAGGGCCAGGGTTGTGTATTTGGGTAGGACATTTTATCTGAGTGCCAGGGGTGTGTATTTGGGTAGCACATTGTATCTGAGTGCCAGGGTTGTGTATTTGGGTAGGACATTTTATCTGAGTGCCAGGGGTGGGTATTTTGGTAGCACATTTTATCTGAGTGGCAGGGTTGTGTATTTGGGTAGCACATTTTATCTGAGTGCCAGGGTTGTGTATTTGGGTAGCACCAATGATAGGGAAATTCTACCTGTGGCCCATGGCTTATGAATTTGGCCAATACAATGTAACATGGATAGGGAAACTCTTCCTGTGGGCCAGGGCTTATGAATTTTGGTAACATATCGTGGATAGGGAAATTCCACATCAAGCCCAGGGTTGTACATTTTGCAACATCATGCATATAAAAATTACAGTTGAAGCCCATGAGTTGTGAATTTGGGTAACATCATGTCTGGTGAAATTCCACCACAGGTCAGGGATTGTGAATTTTGGTAACTTTATGGATAGGGGAATCGCACCTAAGGCCCAGGATTGTGAATGTTGGTAACTTTATAGATAGGGGAATTGCACCTGAGGTGGGCCCAAGATTGTGATTTTTGGGAAATACATGTACCATGATGAGCCTATGAAGGTAGAACAACCCTGACTTTCACATGTAGGTATGGAAGAGTTATTTTCTCTCATATCCAGCCTTGATAAATTAAGAAAACACTCATCTGTTGTAGGAAAGTTAATGATTTTTGCCCTATACAGTTGTACATGTAGGAAATATTTGTATGTGTGTCTGCACTGGTGCTACACATGCATAAGGTCCGAGACCAGTTCTCGACTCTCAAACATCAAAGGCTTTGAAGATAAAAACTTGTGTGCTATTCAGTCAACAGTCAGGATGTAAAGAGACTGTGCCGAGATGTGACAGCGATGTTATCTGCACAAGGTTTTGTGCTCAGCACAGTCATTGATCCAAGGGAGATAACTCTCCCAAAATTCACCATGAAGTCATTTATTGTAAATTTGATATCCCAGAATATTTTGTAAGATAGTCTTTTGTTACATGCCCAAGTGACTGCTTTCCTAACCCTGGATGGTTTTATGTAATAGATATCTGTACACAGAGGGATGGGAGAAAACATTTCCAGAGTCATATTTTAAACAATAATAAAAGTTGCTATTTATGATACAATTCTGTTGTTCACTAGAACAATGTAATCTTTCCAAAATAGTTTACAATGTTTTCTGTTAAAGTCAATCTATTGTAATTAGATAAGCCTGACATGTCAAACCATACCCTGTATGAAGCCTTATATTTGTAATTACTTGTCCAGGTCTACGAGGAGCTATTGCTTTTGCCCTGTCTATCCGGAACACGTCGTCGGAGGCCAGGAGACTAATGGTGTCCTCAACAATGATGGTTGTTTTAGTGACCGTCGTCATCTGCGGCGGATTTACCACTCCTATGCTACAGTGGCTGCAGATCAGGTAAACATAGATTAATATTGTCTGATTTCTATCATCTTTGTGTGAGTCACTTTATCTGTGCTAAGGGAACGGCTGTATCTGTGCTAAGGGAACGGCTGTATCTGTGCTAAGGGAACGGCTGTATCTGTGCTAAGGGAACGGCTGTATCTGTGCTAAGGGAACGGCTGTATCTGTGCTAAGGGAACGGCTGTATCTGTGCTAAGGGAACGGCTGTATCTGTGCTAAGGGAACGGCTGTATCTGTGCTAAGGGAACGGCTGTATCTGTGCTAAGGGAACGGCTGTATCTGTGCTAAGGGAACGGCTGTATCTGTGCTAAGGGAACAGCTGTATCTGTGCTAAGGGAACGGCTGTATCTGTGCTAAGGGAACGGCTGTATCTGTGCTAAGGGAATGGCTGTATCTGTGCTAAGGGAACGGCTGTGCCAGTCAAAACAATAAATGTGGTTCTGATCTTTGACATATGTGTGGAGTATATAATATCGACTTTATTTATTCCACATCAATTATGACATACGTTGCTTCAATTTATATCAATCACTCTTGTTGGGGCCATTTATTATGTTAAAGCATGGTGTCTTTATGTGGGAGAAGAGGAGTACCAAAACCCAGGTGGTTGGGCAGGTGACCCAATTCTTTTTCAAGTCTGATCAGGAAATAGAACCCCCGTTGCCTTGGTGAAAGTTTGTGGAGTATTTACTGCCGCTATGCTACAGTCATGGAAGGTTGCATAATTTTAGAGAGAGAAATTGGATTTGCGATCACAGTCATAATCTGCTGTAAATTCACCCCCTTGGCTGTATGCCACAGGATGGCTTGGTTTATTCGTTCAGTCACTGGCTTATCATGAAGGCTGTAGTGGTTGGACTCCCACTATTAGTGTGGAATTTTCAGATACACAATTACCTCCTGCCTGCCATACAGTTCACTGGATTGCTTTACCAGAATAATCTCTCAGCTACAACTGAACGTAAGAGTTCCTCCGTCTGTGAGGATTGAAATGGAATCAGCTACGACTGTCAGCTACGACTGTCAGCTACGACTGTACAGAGGATGTTTACTTCAGGGTCAACGTAACAGATGAGAGATAGCTATATATATAGTAGATAAAAAATAAATAAGTCCTTGCGAAGGAAAATATAGAATAAAAACATAAATTTTTCAGATCGTCCGCTAGGCCTTTCTGCCTTCTAGGGCTTCTTCAGGCGGATTGATGTTTATTTATCACCGTTGGTGATAAATATATATATATATATAGTGTGTCCCATCCCATTTTGGCTTTTTCTTTCTCAATTGTGGAAAGGAAATTTTCCAAGCCCGATAATTAAACAGCTTGAATTGAATTGGTTGTATAACAAATATGCTGCCTAAATCTTTCGTGAGTTCCTGGTGTGATGAAACAAAAAATACCCAATATTTTGGGTCTGACTTAGAGTCAGGCCTCCTATTTGGACATGGTAATTATGTCCAGGTTAATAGTACTCACTTCTGTTTGTAGGGTCGGGGTCGAAGAAGACCAGGAAGTGACGGACGGTTCCAGTATTAGAACTGTAAGTTATACGTTAATTATAACTCATCATTATTTATCACAGTAAATCATTATTTTATAATATTTATACTAAATCATCTGTATTCATAATTAAATCAAACATAAAGCACTCATCAAACATCAAAACCAGGGAATGGTAGGTCGATCAGGATTTAACACTGCCACTTATAAAATATTATATAGGTGTCTCGCTCTTCCCTTGATACCAGCCCTCATTGAGAACTTTTTGCAATTTTACATTGAATTTTCTTTAAGACTGTTTCGGATATTGATGAAAGGTGAAAGGTCAATTTACAGCTTCTTTTGAACCAGTGTGGAACTTATATACATTATGAGAAGTAAATGACAGTGTGTATGTGTGGTAAGTGACAGTATGTGTTCAATATGATCAGTATGTGTGGTAGGTGACAGTACATACATGTATGTGTTCAATATGATCAGTATTTGACGCCATGAAGTGTAGGGGTTTGATTGATTTGATTGCCGTTCGTCTGTACTAGGCATCGACGAGACAACGTCAGTACAGTTCCATGGAAAGTCCTGTGGCGGAGACGCCCACCTTCTCCAACGATCTGGTGCGTCGAGGTGTTGTGGGTTCTGCATGGGTGGTGTACATAATGCAGGGCTGCCAGCATGTATTGGACCATATTAGGCCCATAGTATACTTAAAAGTGGTGTCTAAACAGGGAATTTTATTTGTTTGAAGTTATTTAGAAATGTTAAACATATATACTTCTTTCTACAAGATGACACTTATAGACATTTTTGTTTTTGTTTTCCTAAATAGATGATTAATTGAGATATTTTTATCACTTCATTTGTTTTGTCAAACTTAATTCAGACGTTAAGACTAAAGGTAACATGAAGAAGATTTGCATTTGAACACTATACAATGAAGGTCAAGGTCACCATAGATATATAGAATGATATTGTCATTGTCAGGCTATTATTGGTGGTAGAATTTCCATGAACTTGATTTTTATGCTGATGGAGGCACATAAATGTCTTACAGACATCCATGGGTTTGAAAAAGGAGTCGGATATTTGCCTCATTTGAATATAAAGATTTGCTGAATTTTATTGGAGGAAGTTAATTTGATATATTTATCAATGGTGCTGGCAGCCCTCAGCATGATTCTGTAGTTCTGGGTTGTTGTCTGTCTTCCTGTCTGTGTTAGGATGTTGTACACACCTGCATGGTTTTGATATATATGTTGTACAGTGCTATACGGTACATTTAATATTTTGTTTCCATTTTCCTTTTTATTTTTGAAAAACACATATCATCTTTAACTAAAATTTAATATGGAGTTGTGTTCTTCTAAATGCAAATTTAAAATAAAAGCATTTTTGAATATTTTTACAAATTTGCATTTTGGGATTTTTCTTTATCAAATTGGAATGAAATATGTCTAAATCTCGCTTGCATTTTTGTTCCGAATATACAGGAACTTTGTATTTAGCTATACAGAAATAAGCCAGGTACCTAACCTATATAAACTAGCGAAAAATGCATCAATTCAACTGCTTTTCTAAGAATGTCCTCCTGTGTGGACATCAAATTGTTGCATTGAAGATGGTACTGCTAGAGAAAAGCAGGAAACTCCAATATTTCATACTTTTGAAAGTTTTTTGTTTGTAAGAAAAGCAAGCTTTTGGTTTAATTTACACCCTGTACAGATCTCAAACCTACAGAGCTCATTCCAACAGATCAAAGAGATAAAGAGATGGAGAGAGCTCACACTTATACCCTATACATATCTCGGAGCGATAAAGCTCATTCCAACAGATCAGAGAGATAAAGAGAGGGAGAGAGCTCACACTTACACACTGTACAGGTCTTAAACCTATAGAGCTTACTCCAACAGACCAGAGAGATAACGAGAAGGAGAGAGCTCACACTTAAACCCTGTACAGGTCTCAAACCTATAGAGCTTACTCCAACAGATCAGAGAGATAAAGAGAGGGAGAAAGCTCACACTTATACCCTGTACAGGTCTCAAACCTATAGAGCTTACTCCAACAGATCAGAGAGATAAAGAGAGGGAGATAGCTCACACTTACACCCTGTACAGGTCTCAAACCTACGGAGCTTACTCCAACAGATCAGAGAGATAAAGAGAGGGAGATAGCTCACACTTACACCCTGTACAGGTCTCAAACCTATAGAGCTTACTCCAACAGATCAGAGAGATAAAGAGAGGGAGAGAGCTCACAATTACACCCTGTACAGATCTCAAACCTACAGAGCTCATTCCAACAGATCAGAGAAAAATAAAGAGAGAGAGCTCACAATTACACCCTGTACAGATCTCAAACCTACAGAGCTCATTCCAACAGATCAGAGAAAAATAAAGAGAGAGAGCTCACAATTACACCCTGTACAGATCTCAAACCTACAGAGCTCATTCCAACAGATCAAAGAGATAAAGAGATGGAGAGAGCTCACACTTATACCCTATACATATCTCGGAGCGATAAAGCTCATTCCAACAGATCAGAGAGATAAAGAGAGGGAGAGAGCTCACAATTACACCCTGTACAGATCCCAAACCTACAGAGCTCATTCCAACAGATCAGAGAGAAATAAAGAGAGAGAGCTCACAATTACACCCTGTACAGATCTCAAACCTACAGAGCTCATTCCAACAGATCAAAGAGATAAAGAGATGGAGAGAGCTCACACTTATACCCTATACATATCTCAAACCTATAGAGCTCATTCCAACAGATCAGAGAGATAAAATGAGGGAGAGAGCTCACACTTACACCCTGTACATATCTCAAACCTATAGAGCTCATTCCAACAGATCAGAGAGATAAAGAGAGGGAGAGAGCTCACACTTAAACCCTGTACAGGTCTCAAACCTATAGAGCTTACTCCAACAGATCAGAGAGATAAAGAGAGGGAGAGAGCTCACAATTACACCCTGTACAGATCCCAAACCTACAGAGCTCATTCCAACAGATCAGAGAAAAATAAAGAGAGAGAGCTCACAATTACACCCTGTACAGATCTCAAACCTGCAGAGCTCATTCCAACAGATCAAAGAGATAAAGAGATGGAGAGAGCTCACACTTATACCCTATACATATCTCGGAGCGATAAAGCTCATTCCAACAGATCAGAGAGATAAAGAGAGGGAGAGAGCTCACACTTACACCCTGTACAGGTCTTAAACCTATAGAGCTTACTCCAACAGACCAGAGAGATAAAGAGAAGGAGAGAGCTCACACTTAAACCCTGTACAGGTCTCAAACCTATAGAGCTTACTCCAACAGATCAGAGAGAAGAGAGGGAGAGAGCTCACACTTACACACTATCAAAACTCAAACCTACAGAGCCGCACCTACAGAGCTGATCACTCAAACAGATCAGATAGATAGAGCTCACACTTACACTTTGTACAGAGCTCAAACCTACAGAGCTCACACCACCTACACTGATAAAGCTTACCGTATTTGACCGCAAATAAGCCCCCACCCCTAGTGAAAAATATAGGTATACCTGCAATGATAACTTTGAGCAAAAACAAATGTCTATGCCTCTTAATTTTCAGATATGAGCCAGTGAACACTTATATTTGATAAATTAGAACCATGAATATATGTGCATGACTGTTTTAATTACTTTGCAGTTTAGCTTGCCGCAGTTTAGCTTGCCGGAGTGTTCATGCGTTCCGAGGGGTCTGTGTGGATTGTGTTCGTCTCGAAAGGCAACAGATCAATCATTTCCAATGCACAAAACACTTCTTATTATAAAGTAGAGATTTCGTGATTTTCGTAATGAATATATATATATATTGACTTCATTTTCTTGAATGTTATTGATTCTGTTGAGTTTGCATAAATAAATTCAAATTAGCTGTTTGACTGAATTGTAAGCCAAACAGTTTATTTGATTTACGCTTTCACCCCTATGTAACTTTAGTAGACTCTTACCATGCATTGATCTGGATGAGTCCATTATGGTCTACAGTGGTGAAAGGGTTTAAAAAAGGAGCAAAATTTCTACTTTATTGTACAGCAACAATATGACACGCCACACACAGATTTGACCACAGGCCATGGTCAAAGTTTATCCCCAGAGCATAGTCTAAGCACAACCAATGTTCGTAGCTGGCTAGGTCCAAAAGCAACCAACTTCACCTGCTTTCTCTGGCCGAAATGCACTCAACACATGCTAATTTTCTTAAATTTGTCTTAATTTTCTAGATTTACCATTTATTTGCCCTCGGCAGTTGTTAAAATATATAATTGATGTGTTTAAATCAAAACATGCAGCTTGTTAGGGTAAATTCCAGGCATCCATTAGATAATCATCAACATTTCAGCACGAAAATTCCTATGAAATTGTTTTGTAAATTTCTTTGTTTTGCTGTCAAGATTTTCACGTAGAAAGTATATTGAATGTAAGTATGTTGAAGACGATAATTTGCTTGAAGCCTAATGTTTAATTTCAATTTATTGCGAAACAACTGCAATATAGTTGTGGTTCTGTAGTTGATTTAACAGACTTTAATGCATCAGCATAATCAAATGAAGATAAATTTGTTAAATAAAAAAAGGTGTTTTGATTTTGGTAACTTGAAAAAAGAAATCGGACAAAATATGTGAGTATATAAATGATATACATGTATAAACAGTAAACTAAGGTATTTCCTCAGCTTCCTTCAAATTAAAGATGTTACCTATTTTCTTGTAAATATTTTCTCGATATTTTTTTTGCTTTTTGTTGCCTGACCACAAATTAGAGGGTACGTTTTCAGGTTTGCTTGCTTTGAATTTAGACACCCGGGATTTATCCTACAATACAAACTGTAACTCATTGTAGGGATTATTGCAGGACAATGAAATAGAATTTGCTGTCATTTCTACTGAACTGTATTTGACAAAGGATTCCTAGGTGTTTCCAGGCATGGGCTTATTTCCAGATAAATACGGCAGTTGTATACAACTTGCCATAGCAAACTCTTCACAGTTACTACAATTAAATCAGCATTATTTTCTTTTTCACTTATTATCCCCCCCCCACCCCTTACAGTTCTAGCTAGTGTTACATGTAGATTATGGTTGAAGCTCTAAATCATGATGTGAGCTGAAACTTGCCAATGCACATAGGAATACATGATCATGTGGTAATAACCATTACATTTACCGTATGTTCTGCTTAAAGGATGAGATTACAGATGAAGGTGTATGTATTAGCTAATGAATTGTTATGGTTCATTGTGTACAAGCTTTAAGGCTGATTACTGCAAATAGTGTATAATTATGAATAATTGAAGCAGAAAGTCAGTAGTTGACCAATCAGTTACAACTTGTTAGGGTTAGGGTTACAATCAGTTACAACTTGTTAGGGTTACACTCAGTTACAACTTGTTAGGGTTAGGGTTACAATCAGTTACAACTTGTTAGGGTTACACTCAGTTACAACTTGTTAGGGTTAGGGTTACAATCAGTTACAACTTGTTAGGGTTACAGTAAGGGTTACAATCAGTTACAACTTGTTAAAAACAACTTAATTATTACATGACATGTTCTTCAAAGCAGGTAACCAATCGTTGAAAGCATGTCAATAAAAATAACCAATCGCCAATAGCCTGTATTTAGCAAGTAGCCAACAACTTATGGCTGTTCAAAGCAAGTAACCAATCGCCAACAGCCTGTATTTAGTAAGTGATCAATAACTTATAGCTGTTCAAAGCAAGTAACCAATCGCCAACAGCCTGTATTTAATAAGTGATCAGTTACTTATAGCTGTTCAAAGCAAGTAACCAATCGCCAACAGCCTGTATTTAGTAAGTGATCAGTTACTTATAGCTGTTTAAAGCAAGTAACTTGAAGACTGTCAAAGCAACTTTTGATTCGTCATTTGATGAGATGTGTCAGTATATACATATATGTAATCAAAAGTATTCAACTCATTTCGATGTCAAAATGAAACGTTGACCAGGAAGTTGGATGGTAAGACAGCTCATTATCTGAGGATGATATGCCTTTTTGACTATGAATCTACATTCTCTTTCCTCTTTCCAATACTATTGAAAAAAATCTCACATAAGGCAGGAGTAAATACAACGGTATCAACATACAAGAACAAAATTGTAACTTAATGTTGACACATTAAAACAGCATAAGGAACCACGGGCACGCCAAAACAAAAAGGAAAAGAAATTATGAAACTGTGTGTAAAGGGGAGGTAAGACTTTGTGCCCCTTAACAGGGAGTGATTCCTATTTCTCCGTCCCTTCACAGGTGTGTCTCCCGTTTTAGCCGGGAAAGATCAGCATGTCACCCCCTATGGGGAGATAGCCTCGTGCCGTTTAGCTCGTGTTCAATTATGACGTCATTAAAATGTGCACCGGTAATTGGGACGTCATCAAAATTGAATGACGATATTCATACCCCACATGTATGTTTGTTTACACTACTGTCGGTGGAGTTATAACTGATATGATAGGATGGGAGAAAAACAATCCTCCTCTACCTTGAGGGTGTGACGGATAAATCTTCAACCCTCGGGGTGATTTTTTATGTTGTCTAACCCTCGGCAGAGCCTCGGGTTAGACAACCAAAATACATCACCCCTCGGGTTGGAGATTTCTCTATCACACCATCAAGGTAAGGGAAGGTTCTGTTAGTCACATCTGCCTTGATTTCCCCCGTCAAATCAAGGAACGGCTCCAGTTGATAAAATACGTAATGAACCTCAGATACGCCCTGGAATTCTAGAATTAACCTGTGATGATGACTGTAAAATTTCTCGTGTGAATGGTGTTTCTCAACAGTGTTTATAATCGAGATCGAGGGCAATCTGACCCTCCCTACCCTGCTAGTTAGATTTCCAAGGAGTGACACCAAGTAAACTAAATTTACTGTTAAACATTTAAATTTTAAATAGAAAGTTGGAGATGTGTGGAACTGTGTTTAAAGAAATCATGGAGTTCTGTCTTAATTATTTGTAATGATATAAAATCAAGATAATTGATGCTAATGGTCACATATAGTAGTAGTATCCTTTGGACTCACCTAGCTTAATGCACCATCTACACAGATGTTTTGATATGTGTTCTGCAAACATTTGTAATGTCACAATAAGAAATTGGAGACAAATGGTGGAGGTTTGTCATATTCTTTCAATTTACAGAATCTGTCAATATACTAGATGATATGGTGGCACTGGTGATAAATAGAATCTTTAAATCTTTTCTATTCCTTTTGGTAATTGGTCCTCATTTTATCCCCCTCCCCCCATCAAAATAAAATTAGCTGGATACACGGGGATCAGGGGTCTGTCTGTCTGTAGACAGAGGTTTGTCAGGAGCATTTACTGCTGTGATCTTCTTATCCAATTTCCATTAAACTTGCATTGGTTTACATGATCAGTGCCTAAGTGGGTATAGTTGTGCAAATGTGATTTTATTTTGATTTAGATGATTTCCTTTAGAGTTATGTCCCTTTCTGATATCCTCTTAATATTTTTGGCTGCAGTATTGCTCCTTACTGTCAGCACAAATATTTATGAAACTTGGTACGCATTATTTGTATTCTAAGTAGCTTTGGGCTTGGATTTTTTTTTTTGACAGGAGTTATGTCCCTTTTCTAATTTTGTAAATGGGAGCTGGTGGTATTGGTAAGCTTATTGCTTACTGTTCTAATTGATATTGATTTATAAAGAGAGTATGTAATGGAGTCACATTTGATACATCATATATATATACATGTATATCTAAAAATGTACAACCAGCATCGATTGACTATTGTTTCTATCGTTTTTCATTCTAAAGTATAAAATACAAGCTATATAATGGGTCAGTCATGTACTGGAGAATTAACCTACGAGGATGGATACAAATCTATCAACATGAATAAGAGATTCTTTTGTTCACCCTAACAAGGAAGTGAACCAATTCTGTAGCCGTTATGGAAATGATGTAACCTGAAGTAGCTAATTATATAATGGGATCATGAAACTAATAGGTGTAATGGGAGTGATGAAATCTATAGTAGTTATGACAGTGATGAAACCTCTAGTAGTTATGGGAGTGATGAAATCTCTAGTAGTTATGGGAGTGATGAAATCTATAGTAGTTATGGGAGTGATAAAACCTATAATAGTTATCGGAGTGATGAAACCTATAGTAGTTATGGGAGTGATGAAACCTTTAGCAGGTATGGGATCATGAAACTAATAGGTGTAATGGGAGTGATGAAATCTATAGTAGTTATGACAGTGATGAAATCTATAGTAGTTATGGGAGTGATAAAATCTATAATAGTTATCGGAGTGATGAAATCTATAGTAGTTATGACAATGATGAAATCTATAGTAGTTATGGGAGTGATGAAATCTATAGTAGTTATGACAGTGATGAAATCAATAGTAGTTATGGGAGTGATGAAATCTATAGTAGTTATCGGAGTGATGAAACCTATAGTAGTTATGGGAGTGATGAAATCTATAATAGTTATCGGAGTGATGAAATCTATAGTAGTTATGGGAGTGATGAAATCTATAGTAGCTATGACAGTGGTGAAATCAATAGTAGTTATGGGAGTGATGAAATCTATAGTAGTTATCGGAGTGATGAAACCTATAGTAGTTATGGGAGTGATGAAATCTATAGTAGTTATCGGAATGATGAAATCTATAGTAGTTATGGGAGTGATGAAATCTATAGTAGTTATCGGATTGATGAAACCTATAGGTGTAATGGGAGTGATGAAACCTATAGTAGTTATGGGGTCATGAAACCTATCGATGTTGTGGGAGTGATGAAACCTTTAGGTGTAATGGGAGTGATGAAACCTTTAGCAGTTATGGGAGTGATGAAACCTTTAGCTGTGTTGGGAGTGATGAAACCTTTAGCAGTTATGGGAGGGATGAAACCTCTAGATGTTATGGGAGTGATAAAATCTATAGGTGTTATGGCAGTTATGAAACCTATAGCAGTTATTGGAGTGATGAAATCTATAGTAGTTATGGGAGTGATAACACTTTAGGTGTAATGGGAGTGATGAAACCTATAGCAGTTATTGGAGTGATGAAATCTATAGTAGTTATGGGAGTGATAACACTTTTAGGTGTAATGGGAGTGATGAAACCTATAGTAGTTATATGGGGTCATGAAACCTTTAGCAGTTACGGGAGTGATGAAACGTCTAGATGTTATGGGAGTGATGAAACCTTTAGCAGTTATGGGAGTGATGAAACCTCTAGATGTTATGGGAGTGATGAAACCTATAGATGTTATGGGAGTGATGAAACCTTTAGCTGTTACGGGAGTGATGAAACCTATAGATGTTATGAGAGTGATTAAACCTTTAGCTGTTATGGGAGTGATGAAACCTATAGATGTTATGGGAGTGATGAAACCTTTAGCTGTTATGGGAGTGATGAAATCTAAAGCTGTTAACGGTAATGATGAAACTGGAAATGCAAGTTTTGGAGAAATACACCAAGGCTGCAAATACACCAAGGCTCCAATTCTGGATTACAAAACCTTTACTAATACCTTCTGTGTGCCATAATTAGTCAAGTGGATAAGTATATTATAAATGTTGGACTATACAATTATGAACTTTGTTTTAATCTTTCAACAGGAGGAATACTTAGATGAAAGTAGCATGCCTGAACTGCCAGAATCCCCTCTACTTGAGGTAGTGTTTTTCTTACAGCCACTGTATCGACAACTTTTTTTCATCATTTCTCAAGAATCAGCTTATGTAAAGATTGATATAATTTATCAAAGTATAACTAGACCATGCAAAAACAAACCAAATCATGAATTTTATCTTCATACTGTACAACTGATTTTTTTCCCCAAAAAGATTGGAAGGAAATGGTGATGTGATGTATTAGATTCTTTATTCTACACCAAAGCAATATCAGTCAGGGTAGCCACTATTGAATATTAAGAAAAGCACTTCATATATATTTATCCTTTCATGTGTTGAGCTCACTTACGTTCTCTGCGCCCCTGGAATATGTCGTAGCAAAATTGAAGGCACTGGACTAGCTGTTTCGTCACAGGTCAACCAAAACTGACCA
This sequence comes from Mizuhopecten yessoensis, assembly GCF_002113885.1. Classification (NCBI taxonomy): domain Eukaryota; kingdom Metazoa; phylum Mollusca; class Bivalvia; order Pectinida; family Pectinidae; genus Mizuhopecten; species Mizuhopecten yessoensis. The sequence continues at coordinate 184,155 of NW_018405156.1, forward strand.
ATCACTATAAGGCTGATACCAGTCCTTTGAAGATTACTGAGGAGCGACACCGGACTTCAAAGCCAGTCAATCTTCCCCTTACGTTATGTGACCGACAGATCTTTTGATGTACATCAAAGGATCAATCTTTTCTTTTAAATGTTTCATTCACAAGGTGGCGCACACTGAGCCTTCGATTTTGCTATGACATATTCCAGGGGTGCAAAAAGTGAAAGTTAGCATAACCCCTGAAGTGTCGAGGATGCTACAAATAACAGAAACAACTCAATGTGTATGAAAAATATATATTTTCTTTTGCTGTTTCATATCATTGATTTTTTTTTGTTATTTCTGCTTATGGAAATATGCAGTAAACATAACAATATTTTTTTATTTTTTAATATTTTAATATTTTAATATTTCATTTCTGAGAAAATGTGTAAAAATTGTTGTCTTTTGAAGGAGTTTTAGATATAATTTTGTTCCCTCCCTCGAGATGATAGAAATGACAGTTGCTGTTAGTTTTACTTGGGCATAGTCTTTTGTTTACAACAATAACCCAATCTGCTGTGTCCTAATTCCTTAACCGTTTGCCAGGTGTCATAACTTTGATGAATTTTATCTGTGATTTAAGAATATGTCGCTTTACTCGCTACACCTGTGATTTAAGAATGTGTCGCTTTACTCGCTTCACCTGTGATGTACGTGGGGCATGCCCTGTGATGTACGTGGGGCATGCCCTGTGATGTACGTGGGGCATGCGTGGGGCATGCCCTGTGATGTACGTGGGGCATGCCCTGTGATGTACGTGGGGCATGCCCTGTGATGTACGTGGGGCATGCCCTGTGCATGAGCAAGAATACACCATATATACAAGCTTTCAGCTGTATCTGTGACTGTAAGGTTTCTTATTACCCCATTAAACATTAAACGATGGGGGCATGACGAGTTTGCCTTTCACTATCTGTCCGCAAGATTCAAGATTTCATTGTTCACTCAGACACACACAAATGTGTTACAGAGGTTGCATATAATCAGCAGATTTTACACATGGCGGAACGCAACTTTAACATTATATATAATTTCACATGAAGTATTCAAATCTAATCTTGTACATTTAGGAATTTTTGAAATTTTTCTACAAACTTTATAATAAACATGAGATATAGAACCCGAACATCAGAACAAAGAAAATACCTGGTGCTCAGACGTTCATTTTTGTCAGACTAGAATATTACAGTAATAATTTGGAATGTATAATGTTTGGATTCAGCATACTGATTCATATTAACAAATAAATAAATAAATAAAGATACTTGCCATCTTTCCTGTAGATTCCACAGTTCTGTTAGATTCAGTAGTTTAAACCAGAAAATATAGCTTTTACATAATGATGTCCTTCTTAGTCAGAATACAATCGGTCAAACCATTATCAGACTTCATTGGTGGGTGTACAGCTTGAAGATAACTTACACCGTCTGTATATATCAAATATAAGTTACTATATATATATCTTTCATTTAGCTTCATTTACATTGAAATGGGATAGGGCAGACATATGGTTCAACAGAATTGTTCCAGTCTTTCATATTTTCAAAAGGATGTAGGCCTGTTGTTTAATTAAATTAGCAATCTTTTGAATCAAGAAACCTTAAAAGTCTGATTCAAACTGTTTTTCCATAGAATTCAATTTTTATTTCACTCTGCCCTTTTTTGAATTTTTGGAAATTCTTGTAATGCTTCAGTTTTGACCATAATAACATCGTTGAAACGCTTAATTCACTTTTGTTGTAAATTGTATCATGTCATTATAGTCTTTTGAAAAACTACAAATTGCAAATGTTTATTAACGAACATTTCTTTAACAGTGAGGTCCTTAATATACAAATTTTGTAAGTCATGTAAAGAAAGAGTTTGATTGTTTTCACTTTTTCTGCATTTTGTGAATTTTTGTCTAGACAGCTTATTAGGAAAAGAGGGCCTATTTTTTTAAATTGTGTATTTACCTATTTAACGGACCTGAAAATGAACGTTACGACTCCTGTAACCTTTGAATGCTAGATAGGATTAATGTGATGAATAGCTGACAGTTTTATCTGTGGCTGAGTGGTTAAGGCGTCTGGCTGTCTTCATCTGTGGCTGAGTGGTTAAGGCGTCTGGCTGTCTTCATCTGTGACTGAGTGGTTAAGGTGTCTGGCTGTCTTCATCTGTGGCTGAGTGGTTAAGGCGTCTGGCTGTCTTCTTCTGTGGCTGAGGGGTTAAGGCGTCTGGCTGTCTTCATCTGTGGCTGCGTGGTTAAGGCGTCTGGCTGTCTTCATCTGTGGCTCAGGGGTTAAGGCGTCTGGCTGTCTTCATCTGTGGCTGAGGGGTTAAGGCGTCTGGCTGTCTTCATCTGTGGCTCAGGGGTTAAGGCGTCTGGCTGTCTTCATCTGTGACTGAGTGGTTAAGGGGTCTGGCTGTCTTCATCTGTGGCTGAGTGGTTAAGGTGTCTGGCTGTCTTCATCTGTGGCTGAGTGGTTAAGGCGTCTGGCTGTCTTCATCTGTGGCTGAGTGGTTAAGGCGTCTTGCTGTCTTAAATAACTACCCATCTATCACTGGGTCGTGGGTTTGAGGACTGCAAGGTACTGGCAGCAGGTTGGTGGTTTTTCTCCAGGTACTCCGTCTTTCCTCCACCTCCAAAACCTGGCACAGCCTTAAATGACCATATCTAGCAGTTAATAGGATGTAAAAGCCAAACCAACCAACCAAACAGTTTCAGCATCGTTGTTATGTTCAAGATCTGTTATCTTGGCTACTGAACATTTGAAGATGACATGCCAGAACTTGTTTTTCATCGGATATCAATATCTTACTGAAATACTGAACAGCATATTCCTCTGATTTCAGGATATTTCTGCGGGGATGATCTTTTTAGCGATACCGCGGGTCAATAATGTGATAGCAAAAATGTAATACGATCTGCAGATTAATATGACAAGCGAAAAAGTTAAACATTGTAACCTTAATGTTGTCTTGAAATAACAAGCATGTGGTTGTTACGATTCATTTACAACAGGATTATCACGGGAGGTTTTCCAGTTATTCTTGTTTTTAAAAGTTCAGTCCTACCATAATCCAATCAACTATGTTCCAGAAAGTTATGGTACAATATATTTTCACAATGGTGTACTTTTAGTCTATGAATTATCTTTGTATTGCCAATATCTATTTGCTGAAGACATTACGAGTGCATGTGTGTAACACTAAACATTATACACTTACTAGAAGACCATTTACGCACTAACATTAGAATCATTTATATAAACTGTATTATATATTAATCATTGTACTAAACTTTGTTATTTTATATGTAATAACACATGACTGCAAACCTTGGTTTCCTTACAGAAAAAAATCTTATGTATTTTAACAAGGATATGTCAATTTTAAACGAACATTTATAGTTGTGCCCAATTATATATTTTTTTTATGTACTGACCTCATTTCCTGTTGCCTTCTCAGATGTCAATTTTTTCAATAATAATAATGATATCTTTCACTGATAAATATATATATATACAGTCTAAAAGTTATGACCAATGCATATGAGTTTTGAAAATGCTGCTTTTACGAAACATTTGTATGATTCTGTAAGAAACATTTGTACGATTCTGTACGAAACATTTGTACGATTCTGTACGAAACATTTGTACGATTCTGTACGAAACATTTGTACGATTCTGCGAATGATTAACACTTGCTTTTTAGCTCCTTATTCTGGTCAATATATTTTGAACTTTTCTCGTGCTTTTGAAAATTGAATTGTTGTCAATTAAATAGATAACTTGATCAGTTTGAAACTTAATAACTTGGCTATATAATATAACTTCCTGCATCCGATTAAATTCAAATTCCCTCTGATGAATGTTTTAATGCTAATCATAGATTTGTATGTTCCATTGTTAGTAATACATATAAACAGTGAATTTTTATCAGAAGTTAATGAAGATTTTGTGACTGTTTTATTAAGCCTAATAAGAACTGGTTTTATGTAATGTAAATGTATGTGTTCTGAGTTTTTCTGTGTCTCGACAAAGGAGCATGTTTTTCCAAAAATTTGACAACCTCATATTTTCTACACTGTTGTAATTTCTGCCTTGCCCCATACATAACATTCACTTGTATAACCTATAACTTAATTCTCTATGTTGTTTGTTGTGAATGAATGTCGTTACATTTGGCATGCTGTATTGTTAAGGTCAGTGACGACTGCCTGCATCTCCAGTCACTAGTTATTTTGGTGCTAGCTCCACCTAATAAGACACGGTTACCAGAACAAAATCTGAAGCCAACAATAATCATAGAAGTTAGACATTGTAAGATAATTACAACATTAGATACCATGATATTGAGACCCTGTTTAGAAATTTCAACAAATTGTTCCGCTCTTGGAATAGAACCACTCTATAATTCTGTGTTTAGAAATCTATCAAATTTTGACCTGACTTCAAAAGCTAGACCCTAACCTCGACATGGCTGGACAGGACTGGTATAACACAGCTGTCAGTTTGAGTTACCGCACTATTTCTCACATCAGAACAATCCTCTAATTATCAAACATCAAATTCATGTGTATGGAAATGTTCGCATTTTGACTTTTGACTTTTAAAACTGACCGTGGTTAGTTCATTTTTGCTTTGGCATCTATTCCGAAATCTTTCTATTACACATATCCAGGTATCATATGTATTCACATGTAGATGATTTTGCACCTATTTACTTAGTGTGAAAGTCAGCATTCCTTCACAATCATAATTTGCATCTTTACAGTATTTACTGAGAAAAAGTCTCATTAACGACCCTCCTATATCTGTAACCGCTACTAAAGTTTATTGTGAAAAAACCTCTTATCGATAGCGCAGCCCAAATAATTATGGTTTTACGTTACCCAGAATGATTTGTCCAAGGCATCCCAGGTAAATTGGGCAGTACAGTCAACATCTGTGAGGAGGGTTGATCTCTGACAACAGGGGCTAGTGCTTCCCTTACCTGGTATATAACATATGTTTATATTCTTTAGGGAGGATCCACCGTGGAGATCAGTCAAGGCAAGAAGCCGCGTGATGCCAAAGCTTGGCTGGTGGCTCAGTGGCATAGCTTTGATGTCAGGTACGTACACCGACAAGCTGGGGGTGAACTCAGCACTGTATATGTTAATCCACAGACAATGATACTTCTGGGAGTATTTCAAAGATGTATGATTTTTATGCCCCGACCATTTCATGTTGGTGGAGGCTTTATTGTTACCCGTTTCAGGCCAGTCCCGTCCTGTTGCGATTCATTTTCATGACTCTACCGTGTTTCAGGCCAGTCCTGTCCTGTTGCGATTCATTCTCATTACTCTACCGTCTTAATTTCTTAACAAATTTTCATCAAAATTGATACAGAAGTCAAATCTGAGAACCCTAAACCCTAACCCTAACCCTAACCCCAGAAGTCCAATCTGAGAACCCTAACCCTAACCCTAACCCCAGAAGTCCAATCTGAGAACCCTTTGGATGAGTTGGTATTTCAAGGTCCCAAGACAATGCCAAGGTCACTTGCTATTTATAGGTTGATAGCAGGGTAAAGGGGGCATTACGTAACAGCTTTTGGGGAAGGATGACTTTGGGAGCATGCAGGGTGTTTTTACTTCAGTTTTATGGAAATACTTAATTCCATGCATTGGAAAACTCTTAAACAGGACAGGTTCTTGTAAAGATTATAAACTTCCTCCAAGCATAACTAAGGTAATTTTTTAAAAGAACTTGTTTGTAAATAAACCACCATTTTGTTTAAAACTTCTTTATCATTGAAGTGTAAGCCTCTTTCGATGTTACTTTAAGATAAATTGAATGACCTTGATTTACAATTGATAACCACGTTAACCGTGGCCTTTGTTTTTCTGTGTAGATTTATGAAGCCGTTCCTGACCCACTGTCGGCCGACACTGATGGATACGTCACCAGCCTGTTGTATGCCTCTAGCTCGTATTCTTACTACAGTCGAACAGCTACAAGGGGTACAGTACCTTACACACGACTCCATGATATAGATATTCTAGGGTATATTGAGGTAGCCTCAGTGTGGTTGTAGTACCTTACATGCGACTCCATGATATAAATATTCTAGGGTATACTCTGGTACCCTCAGTGTGGTTGTAGTACCTTACATACGACTCCATGATATAGATATTCTAGGGTATACTGAGGTAGCCTCAGTGTGGTTGTAGTACCTTACACACGACTCCATGATATAGATATTCTAGGGTATATTGAGGTAGCCTCAGTGTGGTTGTAGTACCTTACACACGACTCCATGATATAGATATTCTAGGGTATATTGAGGTAGCCTCAGTGTGGTTGTAGTACCTTACACACGACTCCATGATATAGATATTCTAGGGTATATTGAGGTAGCCTCAGTGTGGTTGTAGTACCTTACACACGACTCCATGATATAGATATTCTAGGGTATATTGAGGTAGCCTCAGTGTGGTTGTAGTACCTTACACACGACTCCATGATATAGATATTCTAGGGTATATTGAGGTAGCCTCAGTGTGGTTGTAGTACCTTACACACGACTCCATGATATAGATATTCTAGGGTATATTGAGGTAGCCTCAGTGTGGTTGTAGTACCTTACACACGACTCCATGATATAGATATTCTAGGGTATATTGAGGTAGCCTCAGTGTGGTTGTAGTACCTTACACACGACTCCATGATATAGATATTCTAGGGTATATTGAGGTAGCCTCAGTGTGGTTGTAGTACCTTACACACGACTCCATGATATAGATATTCTAGGGTATATTGAGGTAGCCTCAGTGTGGTTGTAGTACCTTACACACGACTCCATGATATAGATATTCTAGGGTATATTGAGGTAGCCTCAGTGTGGTTGTAGTACCTTACACACGACTCCATGATATAGATATTCTAGGGTATATTGAGGTAGCCTCAGTGTGGTTGTAGTACCTTACACACGACTCCATGATATAGATATTCTAGGGTATATTGAGGTAGCCTCAGTGTGGTTGTAGTACCTTACACACGACTCCATGATATAGATATTCTAGGGTATATTGAGGTAGCCTCAGTGTGGTTGTAGTACCTTACACACGACTCCATGATATAGATATTCTAGGGTATATTGAGGTAGCCTCAGTGTGGTTGTAGTACCTTACACACGACTCCATGATATAGATATTCTAGGGTATATTGAGGTAGCCTCAGTGTGGTTGTAGTACCTTACACACGACTCCATGATATAGATATTCTAGGGTATATTGAGGTAGCCTCAGTGTGGTTGTAGTACCTTACACACGACTCCATGATATAGATATTCTAGGGTATATTGAGGTAGCCTCAGTGTGGTTGTAGTACCTTACACACGACTCCATGATATAGATATTCTAGGGTATATTGAGGTAGCCTCAGTGTGGTTGTAGTACCTTACACACGACTCCATGATATAGATATTCTAGGGTATATTGAGGTAGCCTCAGTGTGGTTGTAGTACCTTACACACGACTCCATGATATAGATATTCTAGGGTATATTGAGGTAGCCTCAGTGTGGTTGTAGTACCTTACACACGACTCCATGATATAGATATTCTAGGGTATATTGAGGTAGCCTCAGTGTGGTTGTAGTACCTTACACACGACTCCATGATATAGATATTCTAGGGTATACTCTGGTAACCTCAGTGTGGTTGTAGTACCTTACATACGACTCCATGATATCGATATTCTAGGGTATACTCTGGTACCCTCAGTGTGGTTGTAGTTCTCGTTTTGTTCGGCACCCCATAAAGCGGTTAGATTGCATAATTTTGGTTGAGATTCAGTAATTGTCACATTGATGACCATAGTGAAAAGGTTTTAAGTTTCTGCAACTCTTTTTGTTTATCATAATTAACTCAAGATTGTAGAATTTGGCACAAAACCGAGGCTGATGGAAGTTCTAACTCCTAATTAAGAAGTGTCTAAGGTCAAGGTTACTGTGACTAAAATAGACCATTGACGGGGTGAAGGGTGTTACGATCAGTTACACACATTCAGTTACACGCATGGTGGGGTCGGCCTTGCTGTCTGTGTTCTAGATATTTTGACCTTTGTTTTCTGTTTCAGAGTGACCCTACCAAGGATGCAGACTCTGATATAGATATGATTATAGACCACCGAGAACTATCAATAGGAGAAGATACCGTAAGTACGGTGTCCCAGTCACAACCCTACAACAGCACGGAGCCCGTCTCACAGGTACTAGTCACATCCAATCACCGCTTCAGCCTGCTTTGTCACCTAGTCGCAAACAGTCCCTAAGAATATTGCAGTCACATTACATCGCAAACACAACCCTACAAAATCATTGAGTCCATCTCACTTGTACATGGCACATTGTGACATTTAGCCACAGCCTCGGATTTTCAGCTAGTCACAAACAGTCACTAAGTATGTGACAGTATAAACATCACAAACACAATCCTACACCAGCACGGAGCTGGTCACACAAGTTCTGGTCACATTGTGTCACAGTCACACTGCGTTGTAGAGTCATAGGCTTGATTTGTCACAAACAGTCACTAAGTATGTGACAGTATAAACATCACAGACAAAATCCTACACCAGCACGGAGCTGGTCACACAAGTACTGGTCACATTGTGTCACAGTCACACTGTGTTGTAGAGTCAAAGGCTTGATTTGTCACTTAGTCACAAACAGTCACTACGTATGTGACAGTATAAACATCACAGACACAACCCTACACCAGCACGGAGCTGGTCACACAAGTACTGGTCACATTGTGTCACAGTCACACTGAGTTGTAGAGTCATAGGCTTGATTTGTCACTTAGTCACTAAGTATGTGACAGTATAAACATCACAGACACAACCCTACACCAGCACGGAGCTGGTCACACAAGTACTGGTCACATTGTGTCACAGTCACACTGAGTATGTGACAGTAAACATCACAGACACAACCCTACACCAGCACAGAGCCAATCTTCTCCAGGTACAAGTTACATTGTGTCCATTTGGTGACAGTCAGGGTACCTGAAATATACATAGTTTTAGGCCTAACTAACGAGCTTACATGCATTTCAGTGTGTTTAGCTACTAACTATTGCGTGTAACTGGTAGAGTAACATGATATTAGCAGCACAAGTTTCAATTCACAGTCAGTATTAGACATATAATTTGCTTTCTTTTGCTTCAGAGTTGAGTTGAAAGTTTTGTTTTTCTTTTGTTTGAGGTGGATGTGTGGGTACATTCCCAAGTCTCCCTAGATGACCCTCCCCTGACCCCCTGACCTTATGACCTCCGACCTAAGATTCTATTTCACCTGTGCTAAACACCTGTCAACTGTAAGTCTGTTTAGAATAGGTATCTACCACAGAGCCTGTGTATGTCTCCACAGCTAGCCCTGGTGTGT
>NW_018405157.1:0-156 GCF_002113885.1 Mizuhopecten yessoensis
CTTTGTGTAATGACGCTATGATATAACAACAGGAATTATTTTTGTTTAATGACGCTATGATATAACAGGAATTGTCTTTGTGTATTGACGCTATGATATAAAAAAAGGAAGTATCTTTGTGTAATGACGCCATGATATTACAACAGGAATTATCTT
>NW_018405157.1:3383-4693 GCF_002113885.1 Mizuhopecten yessoensis
GTAACAGCAGGAATTGTCTTTGTGTATTGACGCTTCGATAAAACAAAAGGAATTGCCTTTGTGTATTGACGCTATGATATAACAAAAGGAATTATCTTTGTGTAATGACGTCATGATCTAACAACAGGAATTGTCTTTGGGTAATGACGCTATGATATAACAAAAGGAATTATTCTTGTGTATTGACGCTATGATATAACAACAGGAATTATCCTTGTGTAATGACGCTATGATCTAACAACAGGAATTGTCTTTGTGTAATGACGCTATGATATAACAACAGGAATTCTCTTTGCGTATTGACGCTATGATATAACAACAAGAATTATCCTTGTGTAATGACGCTATGATATAACAACAGGAATTATCTTTGTGTAATGACGCTATGATATAACAACAGGAATTATCTTTGTGTAATGACGCTATGATATAACAAAAGTAATTATCTTGTGTGTTGACGCTATGATCTAACAACAGGAATTATCCTTGTGTATTGATGCTATGACATAACAACAGGAATTATCCTTGTGTATTGACGCTATGATATAACAACAGGAATTGTCTTTGTGTATTAACGCTTCGATAAAACAAAAGGAATTGCCTTTGTGTATTGACGCTATGATATAACAAAAGGAATTATCATTGTGTAATGACGTCATGATCTAACAACAGGAATTGTCTTTGGGTAATGACGCTATGATCTAACAACAGGAATTGTCTTTGTGTATTGACGCTATGATATAACAACAGGAATTCTCCTTGTGTAATGACGCTATGATATAACAACAGGAATTATCATTGTGTAATGACGCTATGATATAACAAAAGGAATTATCCTTGTGTATTGACGCTATGATATAACAACAGGAATTATACTTGTGTGTTGACGCTATGATATAACAACAGGAATTATCCTTGTGTATTGATACTATGATATAACAACAGGAATTATCCCTGTGTGTTGACGCTATGATATAACAACAGGAATGATCATTGTGTAATGACGCTATGATATAACAACAGGAATGATCCTTGTGTATTGATGCTATGATATAACAACAGGAATTATCCCTGTGTGTTGACGCTATGATATAACAAAAGGAACTATCCTTGTGTATTGACGCTATGATCTAACAACAGGAATTATCTTTGTGTATTGACGCTATGATATAACAAAAGGAACTATCCTTGTGTATTGACGCTATGATATAACAACAGGAATTATACCTGTGTTTTGACGCTATGATATAACAAAAGGAATTATCCTTGTGTATTGACACCATGATATAACAACAGGAATTATCCTTGTG
>NW_018405157.1:8969-9342 GCF_002113885.1 Mizuhopecten yessoensis
GTAATCTAACAACAGGAATTTTCCTTGTGTATTTACGCTATGATATAACAATAGGAATTATCCTTGTGTGTTGACGCTATGATATAACAATAGGAATTGTCCTTATGCATTGACGCTATGATCTAACAACAGGAATTATCCTTGTGTATTGACGCTATGATAAAACAACAGGAATTATCCTTGAGTAATGACGCTATGATATTACAACAGGAATTATCTTTGTGTAATGACGCTATGATATAACAAAAGGAATTATCCTTGTGTATTGACGCTATGATATAACAACAGGAATTATCTTTGTGTAATGACGCTGTGATATAACAAAAGAAATTATCTTTGTGTAATAACGCTATGATATTACAACAGGAATTAT
>NW_018405158.1:0-156 GCF_002113885.1 Mizuhopecten yessoensis
ATACGGTATCAACCTTACACATGTCAGTTATACGGTATCAACCATGCAAATGCAGTTATACGGTATCATCCTTAAACATGTCAGTTATACGGTATCAACCTTACACATGTAAGTTATACGGTATCAACCATACAAATGTCTGTTATACGGTATCAA
>NW_018405158.1:3626-4048 GCF_002113885.1 Mizuhopecten yessoensis
AAAGTTATACGGTATCAAACATACACATGCCAGTTATACGGTATCAACCATACAAATGTCAGTTATACGGTATCAACATTACAAATGTCAGTTATACGGTATCAACCATACAAATGTTAGTTATACAGTATCAACCATACAAATGTCAGTAATACGGTATCAACCATAACAATGTCAGTTATACGGTATCAACCAAACAAATGANAACCATACACATGCCAGTTATACGGTATCAACCAACCACATGTCAGTTATACGGTATCAACCATACAAATGTCAGTTATACGGTATCAACCATACACATGTCAGTTATACGGTATCAACCATACACATGTCAGTTATACGGTATCAACCATACAAATGTCAGTTATGTTATCCGGTATCAACCTTACAAATGTCAGTTATACGGTATCAACCATACA
>NW_018405159.1:0-156 GCF_002113885.1 Mizuhopecten yessoensis
TACATTACAGACAGGTATATATCATTGCACCTCATCTGTAGTATATAACAGCCAGTCTGACGGGATTACATTGATCATATGATGGGAAATAAAACATTGTATCTTTTACCACATTGTAGACTGGTATACCTGCATTATATACATGTAAAATACACT